>NW_007732010.1:66521-74575 GCF_000696425.1 Galeopterus variegatus
AAATCATTCACACCAAAAAATGAGAACTTGCAAAGTTTGATTATAGATTTTTCAATTTCAGAAGAATGTTTGAAAAGAGATGAAAGGGAAAAACAGCAGGTATTTTTTAGTCAGCCAAAATATATTTTTTAATGTTTTTTGTTGGTAGTCCCAGGGCAGCTGCAACAGTGACCCTTCATTAGTAGCATGCTGTTTTAGTCTGTTCGTGCTGCTATAACAAAATACCTGAGACTGGGTAATTTATAAATAACAAAGTTTTTTTTTTTTCTCACAGTGATACTTGAGGCTGAAAAATCCAAGATCAAGGCATCAGCAGGTTTGGTTGTTTGATAAGGACCCAATCTCTTTTCTTCCTTGATGGTGGCCTTGTTGCTGCATCCTCATGTGGCAGAAGAAGGGCAAAGAGTTCAAATGCTGTGTGAAGCCTCTTTCACAAAGGCCTTAATCTCATTCATGGTTGAATCACCTTGTAAAGGCCCCATCTCTTAATGCTATTGCATTAGAGATTAAATTTTAGCATGAATGTTGGAGGGAATAAGACCATTCAAACTATAGTGCACACCCCCTGGAGCTGCAGTGTGGTCATTTAGCCCATTGCCCTAACCAAACACAATCACTAGTTCTGCCTTGAGATGCTTAAGATCCTTAGATCCTATGTTCCATAGCATCCACCCATCCAGAGCACTTATCACAGAAGTTAGTAGAACCGTGGTGTGCTATGCAACCCACTGCCTAACTAATACAAATTCTCTTTGTCAGCTTTTCTCTTCTGTGAGTCGTGGTGCATGATGTGGCCGAGTTCTTCTATGATTTCTTGTTTTAACCCTAGGCAAGCTTTTCCTGTGAATTTTTCCAAAGAAAATACAGGCTAATCGGACTTTCGATTTACCCATAGTGATTTCATTGATAATCACAATAAAAACTTTTAAAGAACCCTATTATTTTAAAATTAAACTCACATATATAAATATATAATCTAATATGTAATATTCAAATATATCTAATATGTAAATATAAAATATATATTTTGTATATATAAAATAACTTTCCATTATAGGGTGTTTTCTAAATAAAATAAAAAATAAAAA
Organism: Galeopterus variegatus; assembly: GCF_000696425.1. Taxonomy (NCBI): domain Eukaryota; kingdom Metazoa; phylum Chordata; class Mammalia; order Dermoptera; family Cynocephalidae; genus Galeopterus; species Galeopterus variegatus. Next base: position 67,610 of record NW_007732010.1, read on the forward strand.
ATTACCTTTAAACACTCATCAACATTTTCATACAAATCCTACCATTATTAAGTTACTGTATATATACACACACACACACACAGATGCATATATTTATGAAGGTATGTGTGTGTATATATATATGTACATATACTCAACATTTTCATACAAATCCTACCATTATTAAGTTACTGTATATATACACACACACACACAGATGCATATATTTATGAAGGTATGTGTGTGTATATATATATGTACATATACTTTTTTTTTTTACAAAAATTGAATTATATTTTTTCTTTTACTTTTTGGGGTAGTCTGTTGTGTCAGTTCAAAATTTCATTCAGTTGCTATTGAGAGACATTATAATAGTTGCTTAAACAATTTAGGAGTTGTTTTCTTTTATATAAAGAATTCTGGAGGGGATTATTTCATGCCTGAAATGATGACTTCACAGACTCTCAGGGATCCAGAATTCCTCTATCTTTTTGCTTCAACAACTTTCACATGTGGCCAATATTCTCTGGGTCACAGGGAGCTGCTTCAGCTCCAGACAGACTGGAAGAGCAAGGGGGCAAAAGGAGCTTCCATCTTCCATTTTCTTTTAAAAAGCCCTTCTGGAAGCTTATCAAACGATGTTTACTTATATATCATTAAAATGTCAGTCATTTAAGTTTTCAGCTCATCTTTTTGCCATTCCAAATAATATCAAGGTTCTATTACAGGGGAACAAGGGATCATGAATACTGACAATTAGCAGTCCCTGTGCCATTTCCATTTACCATTAAATATTTTCCTACAATCATAGATTTTTTGGCTATATATGATCTAGTTATATGTACACTATCACTTAACCAAGTCCCTTGTGTTGGTCAAAAGTCATTTCGAATCCTTCACTCCTGTGAAGAAGGCTGTGATGAACATCCTCATAGTTGTAGTTGTATTTCTGTGTATTTGAGATTATAGCCTTAGAATGAATTTCTAGGAGTGGAATTGCTGTGTGAAAGGACATGCATCATTTTAAGAAGTTTTGATGGGTATTGCCAAAAATCAGGCTTCCTATCTTTGTGTGTTTATCATTTCTTGACTTGTAATTTTGGGCAAAGCCCATGATTTAGGATGGTGCTTCTCAAATTTTGTCTACTGCATCCATTTCTTCCTGCTGTTAAAAAAAATGCTTGTCAGAGTTAATGGGAAGATGAGCACAGTTTGTGATGAAACCTATAGAGGTAGTGTCTAGTTTTGATTAAACATTATGAGTAAATTATTAAATCCTACAAAGAAAAAAGATATTTGCACTGCCATATACATTAGCTTGGAACATGAACAAGACTGCAGATAAGCTGGGGAATTGTTAGTGCTGCATGGAACACACTCAATCACCACTGTAGAAAAGGAAGAGATTGTTTTTTATAACTACTGAAATAAATTTCTTGTAATTGTTAGGAGTTCATTCTATGATATACTGGGAACTGTTTTGAAAGCATAAACAAACCTTTAGTTCTCATGTACACACACACACACACACACACACACGCATGCACACATGCACGCTAGACTCACTAAATTTGTAGGTGCAGTTCAATACCCATGAAACATTCCCAGCTATGCATTTTAAAAATGTGGAGTGTAAGGCTTTACAGAAAATTTCATCCCACTAAGATGTGACTGTGATATGAAATTCTATTAAGATACAATCCAAAGAGAAGAAGTATTCCTTTTCTGTTCTTTAAAACGCATTTTTGGCTAGGGATCCAGGGCAAGAGAGAGAACTGACTCTCTTGATGGGTGGAGATTTTTGGTATGCTAGTTGAGAATACAGGTGAAAGGAAATGTAAGAATCGGGAATAATTCAGAAAGATACAGATCACCATGTAAATTAAGAAATGCTTAATTTTGAACACATTGAGGAAGGAAAGCAAAGCAAAACAATAATCAGCAAGTAATGGCCAAAATCACATGTGCCATATTATATCCTCAACAGGATATAAACAGATAAATATATCAGCCACACAGATCCAAATCCCGTGGGAGTATTGTTAAATCCTCTCTCACTTTTCTTTATCCCTCCTGTCTTATTTTGTTCCCTCTCTTCTGTTATTAAAGTTATTTGGCTTGAAAGATCACAGATACATTTATTGGATCTGGTGAATTTAATCTTGTAAAGAGCATTTCCATAAACAAGTGATGTTTTGTAATCTTATGAACATCACTTAAATTTTAGAGTTGTAGTATTAAATTTGTTTCCTTTATTTGCCTTTTAAGAAATCTCCAATAAATGTCAATTTAAGAAAATTAAGTATTTTTCTGATAGACAGACATATATGAAATCAAAGTTCATTTAAATTGAAAAAGAAACAAAAGAGAATGTGATCAGTAAGAAAAAAAATTCATGTTATACATGATTCAGAACAGGCCTTTCTTGGTATTTGCTTTATTTTCAGTTTTGTTTTCCTTGCCTCCTTAATTTTTCCCCTGCCTTTACCACCTGAGTTCAAACTCCACACCATCTTAATTCCAAGGATGTGAGGAGCATATCAAAGTGTTTTTGTGTAATTTTATTTTTTTTCCAGATTCATTGAGGTGTAATTTACAAATAAAATTGTGTATATTTAAGATTTCACACAATTTATATATAGTGGAATGATTATCACAATCCAATTGGTTAAAGAAGCATCTCTCAAGATAAATCAGAGAGGTTCGTGGTGCACTCTACAGGGTTGCGCAGTAAATGACTTTGTCTGTATGGAAGATTGAATGAAATCACATATTGGATAACCTATGTTTTTTTTTTAGCTTTATTAGAAAATATTTACCACTTACAAAGAAGTATAATGAACAATACAGTTAACACCTGCATACACCTTACCCATTTTTTAAAATGTAAATATTAACAATACAGCTGAAGCCCCCATATGGTGTATTCTACAAAGAAGTATAATGAACAATACAGTTAACACCTGCATACACCTTACCCATTTTTTAAAACGTAAATATTAACAATACAGCTGAAGCCCCCATATGGTGTATTTATATAGTGGAACAGTAAGCAGCAGTAAAAATAAATGAATCGTAGTGCATATATCAACAAGAATGAATTTTAAAAGCATAATGTTGAACTTAAAAAAAATAATTGAAGAAGAATAGTACAGAGGGATATTGTATATATAGCTTCCTATTATAATATGTATCATACACACACTATATAATGCATCATATAATATATTAAACAGTATATCCGTTATATATGCATATTGTATAAATTTATGTATATATGTACATATTACATACACTATACATGTACATTTCATATAAGTACATTATATTGTACATTATAATATTATATATTACATATGTCTATATAGTGTACATATATTGTTTAAAATGTGAGAAACAAAGTACTAAATATTGCTTAGGGGGCACATATACATAGGCAAATATTATGAAATATCTGTTTTGCTTTTAGGCATATCATACTCTTAAAGAAAAAGTAATTTTAACAGCACTAGCTAAATATGGTAATGGAGTGCCAATATTTGACTGCTCTAGGTTTTGAGCATGCATATTAGGACGGATGAAGAAATTCCTGTGAGTATATTTAGACCTACCTAACTTTTATTGCTTGCTGACCAAGTGCTAGCATTGAGATGACCATGTTTTTACACTGATCCTCACAATGAGGCAGGTATTACTCGGGAATCACAATCCCATTACTTTCCACCCTTTGCCATTTTACCTCCTCATCCATAGCCATTCCCTCTACTTTCACCTGTTGCTTTTTCCTGCACTCCCTCTTTGTATTCCAACCTCATCATCTGTCTGAAGATCCATGCAGCTTTGGAATCTATTCCCAAACTTATTTTCTTATGAATCAACTCCCTGTCCTGGGCAGAGTTGATCATTACCTCCTTTGGGTTAACTCATACATACCTCTATTTTAGCCTTTATCGCAATGTGTTAAAATTATCTATGCCATGGAATCTTCTTTAAGACTGTCTGATATTTGAGTGAAGAGACTCTACGAATTTAGGTTTGTATTTGTCTATAATATATGTTTGTTAGATTGAATTAAACTCTTCCCAAGAAGGCTGGCTGGGAGTAAAAAAGTTGCAGCAGAACAGGAAAAGAAGGCATTCCTTTGAGAACACAGCTTGCAACCTTTAGTAACCCAAAGTCCAGGGATTTGGCTTTGAGGATTCACCTATTCTCTGCTTAGATCTGAAAAGAAGGAGGGTTGAATAAAAGGGCATGTAGGAAAGAATTAAAAAGTATATATGCTGTAGGCTCATCTAAAATTATCCATTCAGCAGCTGAGAGAATGCAAAGAATTGGGAAACACTGCTGGTGACTGTTATTAATGAGGCTACAAGAAAAGAAAAGAAATAGAAGAAAATGGTGTTGAGATGTTATAATATGAACACAAATACTTTGCATGATTGCTCTCAAAACATTTTCCTTTGTCTCACCTTTTCTTTGTAAATAAATGAATGTGAAGAAAACCCACAAATAAGTTAGAAAATCAGGGTATGTTGCCCTATATGATAGGAACAAAGTCAATTAGAATAAAATTCATTATTGAAAAACACTAAGCATAGAAGTTAGGCAATACATGATCATTAACTATGTATTTAGTGCTATCACTAATTCTAAGGTTAAAAAAGATTAAAGAAGTATAAGCATGTTTCTTTTCTCGAGGATGTCACTACCTTGTTGAAAAGTTAAGGTTTATCTGGATGAAATAGCTAGAAAATAGCACAGAATTTTGTGGCGGCAACCCTGTGTGTTGTAGCAATCCAGAAAGAAGAAACCTTCTTCTAAGTGTCATACATTGTCCTTGGAACATGTGTGAATTATTTGTTTGCTCCTCCCAATAACTGAGAAGTATAAGCTGTTTCTTGTTTATGAAGACACTGAGTTTGCAAAAGGATGACAAAGAGTAAGTAGGAAAGCAAGGTCATAGAAACAGTCCATCATAAAATGCCTCTCATTTTCTTAAAAACATCAATCGGTATCATATTTCCTGCCATATCAAGTCTAAACTGCCTAGCCAGTAAAAAAGCTCATTGCATTATGTAAAGAAAGCAAGAAATATAGATTCTATCTCTGTATCTATTGTTAACCCTGTCCTCAGATAAATCACTGCATCTTAGTTTTTTTTTTTTTTTGCTTTTAAATTTAATTGAGGTAAAATTTATGTAACCTAAAATTCATCATTTTAAAATAAAAATTTCAGTAGCACTTACCACATTCACAATGTTGGATAACCACAAACTCCATCCAGTTCCAAAACACTTTGGTGTCCCTAAAGTAAAACCCTGTATGCATTAAGCATTTACTCTCCATTCCTCCCCTAGCCCCTGACAACCACCAGTTTGCTTTCTGTCTCTATGGATTTTCCTATTCTGGGTATTTCATGTAAATGGAATCATGCAATATGATGGACACTTGGATTGTTTTCACCTTTTGGCTAAATGAACGTTAGCCAAAATGTTAGCTATACATCTCAGTTTTAACATCAATAAAATGAGTGTATCGGACAAAATAGTTTCTGTCATTTTTTCTATCTTTAAGATTGATCCTATAAATTTATGTCAGGCTTGAAAACTTCTTTTTGCAAAACTTCATACTAGATAAAGTAGACCTCAGAATGTACATTGACCCTCTTTAATCCTTGCTCAGTTTCCCACATATTATGAAATAATTCTTTCAAAAATATTTATCAAAATGGTGCTCAACGGAACTGTGGTCACTAGAGGCAGGAAAGGGGAAGGCTGAGGGAAAGCGAGAGGTTGGTTAATGGACACAAAACATCTAGCTAGGAAAAATAAGTTCTATTGGTGTACAGTAGAGCCAGGCATCTATAACCAACAATAATTTACTGCATATTATCAAATGGCTAGAAGAGAAGACATTGAATGTCCTCATCACAAAGAAATAATTAAATTTTGTAATAATGAATATGCTAATTACCATGATTTGATCATCACACATTGTATACATGTATTGAAATATAACTTTGTACGCCCAAAATATGTATAATCAAGACAATTTCAATAAAAAATTCTACTCAATATTTGAAATTAAGGCAATATGGCAGACCCATGGCGACCAAGTGATGGCAGCGGCCACAGATCCCACGTGCCCACACTAAGCTGCGCCACCGGAGCCCCACGGAACTGCCGCCACCGGGGACGGAGCCCATGGAGAAAGAACAAGAAACACAAGAAGAGGAACATTTGATGGAAGAAAAGAAAAAGAAAAAGCAGGAAGAAAAGATAAAGAAGGAAGGTGCTCAGAAAAAGGCTGCTGATCAAAAAACAAGAGTCACTGGAAACCCAACTCCTCAAGTCAGGAGTTGGAGGCCCAATGCCAAGCCAGAGCAGCGTCTGTGAAGCACCTGGGCTCCACTGAGACCACCGTGCTGCTTCCTCTTTGCTGCGGCTTCAGCTGCTGCCGCCACCACCAGAGGAACGGCCATCTATTGTCTTTCCCCACAGTGAAAGTGCGGAGCTGCTCTGGGTTGGCCCATGGGGGAGCCCCGGGAGTAGCAGGGAAGTTCCATGGTGGTCTGTAAAACCCTCCCACAATGAATAAAAATCAAAGAAAAGACACCAGAAATATGAAAAATCAAGAAAGTACACCACCCAAAGATAATAAATCTCAAGCTCTAGACCGTATAGAACAAGAAGCCCTTGAAATGATTGACAAGGAATTTCGAGTGATAATTCTAACGAAACTGAATGAGATACAAGAAAACTCACCTAGACATAATGAGGAAATGAGGAAAAGTATACAGGTCATGAAAGAGGAAATGTACAAGGAAATCGATGCCCTGAAAAAAAATGCAGCAGAACTTGCTGAACTGAAGAAGCTATTCAGTGAAATAATAAAAAACAACAGAGAGTTTAACCAGCAGGCTTGTGAAAGTTGAAGAGAGAACCTCTGAACTTGAAAATGGGCTGTTCGAAATAACACAAGCAGACA
>NW_007732010.1:76920-77388 GCF_000696425.1 Galeopterus variegatus
CAATCCCCATCAAAATTCCAATGACATTTTTCTCAAAAATGGAAAGAACTATCCAGACATTAGTATGGAATAACAAAAGACCACGCATATCCAAAGCAATGTTGAGGAAAAAAAATAAAGCTGGAGGCATAACACTGCCTGACTTTAAACTATACTACAAAGCTATAATAACCAGACAGTATGGTACTGGCATAAAAAAAGACACACTGATCAATGTAATAGGATAGAGAATCCAGAAATCAACCCACACACCAACAGCCATCTTATCTTTGACAAAGGCACCAAGCCTATTCACTGGGGAAGAGACTGCCTCTTTAGTAAATGGTGCTGGGAGAACTGGATATCAATATGCAGGAGAATGAAACTAGACCCATACCTTTCACCATACACTAAAGTCAACTCAAAATGGATTAAAGAATTAAATATACACCCTGAAAGAATAAAACTTCTTACAGAAAACATAGGAGA
>NW_007732010.1:78388-81683 GCF_000696425.1 Galeopterus variegatus
GAAAAAGGAACTCTCATACATTGTTGGTGGGACTGCAAAATGGTGTAGCCTTGATGGAAAATGGTATGGAGGTTCCTCAAACAATTGCAGATAGATCTGTCATATGACACAGCTATCCCACTGCTGGGAATATACCCAGAGGAATGGAAATCATCAAGTCGAAGATATACCTGTTCCCCAATGTTCATTGCAGCACTCTTTACAATAGCCAAAGTTGGAACCAGCCCAAATGAACATCATCAGATGAGTGGATACGGAAAATGTGGTATATCTACACAATGGAATACTACTCAGCTCTAAAAATGAATGAAATACTGACATTTGCAACAACATGGATGGACCTTGAGGGAATTATATTAAGTGAAACAAGTCAGGCAGAGAAAGAGAAATACCACATGTTCTCACTTATTTATGGAAGCTAAAAATAAATAAGTAAATTCACACACACACACACACACACACATACAAACTGGGTTGGGGGGAAGAAGACTGAACAACTACAACTCCTTGAAGTTGATACGACAAGCAAACAGAAAGGACATTGTTGGGTGGGAGGGAGGTGAGGGAGGAGGGAGGTTGGTTTTGGTAATGGGACACAATAATCAACCTCATTGTATATTGACAAAATAACACTAAAAAGAAAAAAAGATTAAGACATAAGCATATACCAGGACTGAACCTGACAAACTAAAATATGTAGAATAAATAAATAAATAAATAAATAAAAAGAAAACAAAGCATACAATGACTATACAAAAAAAAAAAAAAAAAAAGAAATTAAGGCAATATTTTACCTTTCATAATCAGGCTTTCTTTATGTCTTAACTATGTGACCTCTCCTCCTACAATCAAAATAAATTATTGATTTTTATTGCGCTTCCCTAATATCATCTGGTATCTAATTCACATTCAAATAACCACATTTGTTGCTAAAATATTTTTATAGCTTTTTAAAAAAATGGTATTGATTAAACATTCCAGATTTGGTCTTTATGTCTCTTTAGCTTCTTCCTCCTTTTTTATTTTTATTTTTTTATGATGTTGACCTTTTGATGAGTCCAAGCCAGTTTTATTGAAGAATGTCCCACTTTCTGGATTTGTCTGATTATTTTTTATTTGTAAAGTCTAATTTAGATCTACAGGCTTGGTTTTATTCCAGTTAAGTATTTTAGCCAGGGATATTTCATAGGTAGTGTGTACTTCTTATTGTTTTATATCAGGAAGCACATAATGTCAAGTTGTCCCACTATTAATGATGCCAAGTGTTATTATTTGGTTGAAGAGGTGGCCACTCAATCTCTTCATTGCATAAGAACATTACCCAGTTTATAATTAGTTGAGTAACCTGTTGGAAAAAATGCTGGCATTGTGCAGGTAGCCCATTCCTAAATAGCCTTTCAATTGATGATACTTGCCTGGGTCAACATCCCCTTTGATTTTCACCACGACAGAAGTCACAGATACCTATAAGGATAAGTAAAATGCTAGAAAAAATAGAGAACTTCCAGGTCAAAATGTCATCACGCCAGCACTCTCTCTTGCAACTGCCCCTAGTCTCCTGATAGAATAACCATAAAGAGAATAAACACTTAATTATAGCAAACAGAAAATTTAAACCAACAGCCCAAACTAATGCCAGTACATAGTAGAAATTCCTATTAACTACTCAATGAATTGAACTAAATTGAGAAAAATCTACCCAGATACATAAGGCAAGACTTAATTATTGTAAGTGACAGGAACCAGATTTAGAATAAAATAAGAAAAAGAATGAATTGGCCCACATGACTAGCAATTTGAGTGGTGGTTTTTAATTAAGGCATGCCAGGTTTCAGTCTCTAGAAACATTGTCAGGACTTTCTTCATTTTCTGGCTTTTTGTGTATTTCTTTGGATCCATTTGTAAGCATACGGTCTTCATATATCAAGATGTTTGGTCTCTGAACTAGACATATTATTTCACCTTAGCACTCCCAAAGGGAAACAAACTTCCGTCTCTAGTATATCCAACACCCACAGGACTCAGAGTAACCCTCCTGGGTCACGTGATTACCCTCGAACCAGCCACCCTCGAACCAGCCACCCTGATGTGTTGGAGGACTGTGATTGGTCCAGTTGACACTCCCTGTCCACTCTTGAGGCTAGGGAGAAAGACACTATGATTGACAGTTACACCAGGAACAACATGAAACAAGGGCAAGGGAGTCAGGTCTTCAAAAGAAAATAGAGTTGCTGGGTGGAAAAAGTTAACAGTTATCTACTACATTAAACTTCACTTACTGTTTTGCCTAGAATCAGATCTTGCTGAGTTCCAAAGCTGTTGATTACTGAGATACACATCAGTCCCCTTCTTTGCTATCTTGCCACTATTACCAGAGCTAGAGTCTACCAGAAAATAATTCCATATAACAAAGCAAAGAGATTAAGACTTGATTTAAGAAAAAGATAATTAACCCAGAAACAAATAGCAGAGTAGCTCTTAAGATAGGCACTATGGTTCCTTAAACTCAGAAATAAATCTTATTCCAATTTTAAACTTAGGTACTGTTGAAAGTATACCTGCACTCCCACGTTCGTTGCAGCACTATTCACAATAGCCAAGATATGGAATCAAACTAAGTGTCCATCAACAGATGAATGGATAAAGAAAATATGGTACACACACACACACACACACACACACACACACACACACACACAATGGAATACTATTCAGATTTTAAAAAGAACCCATCAACAGATGAATGGATAAAGAAAATATGGTACACACACACACACACACACACACACACACACAATGGAATACTATTCAGATTTTAAAAAGAAGGAAATTCTGTGATTTGTGACAATATGGATGAACCTGAAGGACATTGTGCTTAATGAAATAAGCTAGGCATAGAAAGACAGATACTACATCATGTCACTTACATGTGGAATCCAAAAAAGTTAAACTCATAGAAATAGAGAGTAGATGATAGTTATCAAAGGTTGGAGGGGGAGGGTATGGGAGTTGCTAGTACAAAGTTTCAGATAGGAGGAATAAGTTTTGCGATCCATTGCACAGCAGGGTGACTATAGTCAATAATAATGTATATTTCAAAGTGACAAAAAGAGTAAATTTCAAATGTCTCACCATAAAAATGACAGGTAAATGAGGTAATAATTATGTTAATTAGCTTGATTTAATCATTACATGTTGTGTACATATATCAAAATACCACATTGTATCCCATAAATGTATACAGTTATGATTTTCCAATTAAAAATAATATTAATAAAAAATAAATTTAAGCACT
>NW_007732010.1:83026-84018 GCF_000696425.1 Galeopterus variegatus
CAGAGAGGGAAGAAGCCCGTATTTATCACACATTACATTAAGCATATGTTTTAGGATACTTCTAGGCAATTAGTGCACTTTCATTCCTTTAAAACACTTATTTAATGTCTTCTGTAGTCTACACTTTGTGGTGCATGCTTGGGATACAGCAGAGAACGAGACACATAATTCCTTAGTTTGTTAGTAGTTACAGCTGAGTAACCATTAAGCAAATATGAAAAAGTAAATGTCCATCTCCCACTACCCCAATGTATCAGGGTTTTAAGACACTGTGTTAATATCTTGTTTTATATGCTTAGAGTCACTCCTCAGGGTCATGAGTTTTCTCTCTGCTGTCCTTTGAGCACTTGCTTCTCTGCACCAAATCCNATAATTCATCATCTAAACTGAGACATTTTTGAGGTAGAAAGGGGCACCATTAATAATTACAGTGAAACACAGTTGTTAACTAGGATTGTCCCAAGCAAACCAAGAAGTATGGTACCTGGTCTCAGCTCAAGGTAAGGTCTTGGCCTGGATAGGAGCACCCGAGGCACCAAGAGAAAGCTTCTGCTCTTTTTTCTCTTTCCCATTAGTGTTGATTGATTTTTGTGTTATTATTATTATTATTTTTAATATGATGGCTATTAGAGGAGAAGCCCCATTACTAGTACCCTAGCCCTTCCTACTCCTTGGCCCTAAGGACTTGCACATAGTCAGGACTTTCCCCCAGTAGCTGCAATGGTGGGCATGCCAGCAGTTGCTCCTGCACCACTGCCTGGCTGCACTCAGCCCTATTGGGTCTGTCACTCATTTCAAGACATTTCCCAGGATTTATCACGAGCAGTAGCTACGTCAGCTAGCTCTGGCTTCACATTTAGGATTCTGTTCTGACTCAACAGAGCAGGTGTGGAGTTGAAAAAGTCCACATTGCATACACTGATTAAGTCACCAGAGAGGGAAGAAGCCCGTATTTATCACACATTACATTAAGCATATGTTTTAGGATACTT
>NW_007732010.1:85393-86473 GCF_000696425.1 Galeopterus variegatus
CACAATAACTAACTACATTGTATATTGACAAAATAAAAATTAAAAAATAAATAAATAAAAAGATGCTTCTGGAAAATCCCAGGCAATAATTTTTGAGAAATCCCTTTCTGAAGTCCCACACCCTACACCAACACTTTTTTTTCCCCCCCATAATTTATTTTCTCAAGTTAGAGTCATTTGGTCTGAAGTAGTAGCCTGAGTTCATTTTTTGGTTCTTTTTCTAATTCCTTAGGTTGAATGCAGAATTTATTTATTTTTTATCATTTAGATATGTAAGGGACTAAGTTGCAAATTTTTATCTGAGTATTGCTTTACCCATATCTCATTATTTTTAATATAGGGTGGTTTTACTATCAATATTTTCAAAATACTTCTAATTTTGGCTGTAATGTAGTTTAAAAATTTTGGAATTATCAGGTTGTTTTTTTTTTTTTGACAGTACACCCAAATTATGATTAGAAAATATGGTCTATACTATCTCTAATGTTGTTAATATATTCAATTTTCTTTGTGGACCACTAAGTGGTCATTTTTATAAAATTTCCATGGACACTTGCAAAAAGGGCATATTCACATTTTCTGGGCCACAAAGTTTGATGTTTCACCAAAAACACAGACTGACTGATTGGGTTAAAAAGCTAGACCCAACTATATGCTGTCTTCAACAGGTCAACTCACCTGTACAGACACACATAGACTTCTAATGAAGAGATAGAAAAAGATATACCATGCAAAAAGAAACCAAAAATNGACTTTGTTTGTGTCCAAGCATACATGCGCATATGCCTACATACACGCACACACAGTTCCTTCATTAAGGGATGGGACAATTAAAAGAAAGAAAAAAAGTGGCAAAGCAGTTAAGTCATCAATAAATGTGTAATTTCCCAAGTTCCAGAAGGAAAACTCTTAAGGGCTGATTTCCTTCATGAGGGAAGTCCCTGGTGGCATTACCTGTTTCCCCACGTCATGCAGCTTGCCCTCAGGCTTACCCCTCTTGTCAGCATCTTCCGCTTCAAGATGCTTCTGGAACAACAACAAGAAAAAAAAAACCGGGGGGGGGGGGGGGGGGGGGGGGGG
>NW_007732010.1:88035-98398 GCF_000696425.1 Galeopterus variegatus
ACACATAGACTTCTAATGAAGAGATAGAAAAAGATATACCATGCAAAAAGAAACCAAAAATAAGCAGGAGTAGCTATTTTTATATTGGATAAAATAGACTTTAAGTCAAAAACCATAAAAAGAGACAAAGAAGGCCACTATATAATGATAAAGAAATCTATCCATGAAGAAAACATAACAATCACAAATACATATGCTCACACCACCAGAGCACCCAGACATATAAAACAAACACTATATTAGACCTAAAGAAGGAGATAGACCCCAAAATGATAATAGTAGGGGACCTGAACGCCCCTCTGTCAGCACTGGACAGATCATCTAGGCAACAAATCAACAGGATTTAAACTACACTTTAGACAAATTAGACCTGGCAAATATCTATAGAACATTTCATCTAACAACTACAGATCATACATTCTTCTCATCAGCACATGGAAGATTCTCCAGGATAGACCACATGCTGAGTCACAAATCAAGTCTCAACAAATTTTTTAAAAAGGAAATTATTACAAGTATTTTTTCATACCACAAAGGATTAAAACTAGAAATCAGTAACAAGTAAAACTCTGTGAACATCCATATGTAGAAGGATGAAATTAGACTTGTACTTCTCACTATGTACCAAACTCAACTCAAAATGGATTAAAGACTTAAATATAAGACCTGACACAATTAAATTACAAAAAGAAAACAGGGAAAACACTTCAGGAAGTAGGACTGGGCTAAGATTTTATGAATAAGACCCCAAAAGCACAGGAAACAGAAGAAAAAATAAACAAATAGAATCATATCAAACTAAAAAGCTTCTGCACAGCCAAAGAAACAGGTAATAGAGCAAAAAGACAAGGTACAGAATGGGAGAAAATATTTGAAAACTATGTATATGAAGAAGAATTGATATCCAGAATATACAAAGAACTCAAAAACTTAACAGTAAAAAAATAAGTAACCAGATTAAAAAATGGGCAAGGAGCTGAATAGGCATTTCTCAAAGGAAGATATATGAATGGCCAACAGACACATGAAAAAATGCTCAACATCACTAAGAATCATGGAAATTCAAGACAAAACCACATTGAGATATCACGTCACCCCAGTAAGACTGGCTATCACAGCAAAAAACCAAAAAAACAGAAAATAACAAATTCTGGTGAGGATGCAGAGAAAGGGGAACTCTCCTACACTGTTGTTGGGACTATAAATTAGTGCAGATGTTATGGAAAACAGTATAGGGGTTCCCCAAACAGCTACAGATATAACTGCCATATGATCCAACAGTCCTACTTCTGGGTATATACCCAAAGGAATGGAAATCTTCATGTTGAAGGGATACCTGTACTCCCATGTTTATCACAGCTTTATTTACAACAGCTGAGCGTTGGAACCAACCTGAATTTCCATTGACAGATGACTAAGGAAAATGTGGTATATATACACTACTCTGACTTAAAAAGGAATGAAATTCTGCCATTTGTAGCAGCATGGATGAACTTAGAGAAAATTATATTAAGTGAAATACATCAGGCGCAGAAAGAAAAACACTGCATGTCCTCACTGATAAATGGGAGCTGAAGAAAGAAGAAGGAAGGAAGGAAGGAAGGAAGGAAGGAAGGAAGGAAGGAAGGAAGGAAGAAAAGAAAGAATCAAAATAATTTGCTGAACTTTCAAAAGGAAAGAATGGACCTGAGGCCACAGAGGTGGGAAAGAGGTAGGTGGAGGGGGGTTAGGAAGAAATTGGTAAAAGGCCACAAAAAATGGTTATGTTGTGTAATGATAAACATAGTAATTATCCTGATTTAAGGATCACATATTGAACACAGGTATTGATATTTAATGCTGTACCCCACAGATATGTGCAATCAATTATGTTTCAATTGAAAATAAATAAAATAAAATAGTAGAAAGCAAAGATTGGAAGAATGCATCAAAAATACGATCCAACTCTGTGCTTTCTATAAGAAATTCACATTAGATCCAAAAACACAAGTAGGTTGAAAGTGAAAGGATTTGAACATCACAGTTGCTAGAACATAATCCACTTGTTTTGCTGCTGCACTATTTAGTTGCTATTCTTCAGGCATTGTTGACATTTGGGTAGAAACAACTCAAATGTTCATCAGTTGATTAATAGATAAACAAAATAGGGACTTCCAATCAAGATGTCAGAATAGACGGTACACAGAGTCACCCTGTCCACAATCAACCAATTTACAACTATTAAAAAGGAATGATAGCCAAACTGGGGCCACTAGAGCTCAGGGGAAGAGGAGGAACAACTTATGGAGTTCATGAAGGCAGGAGAAGTCATGATGAAAGAAAGAAAGGACCACACTGGCTATTTTGAGCCCCAGCCACATCCAGGCTGGTGCTGCTGAGTGCACAGAGCAGGAGCTGGCAAAAGCTGGAGCTGTGCCCATTGTGTGAAGTTGGAGGCTGCAGGGGAGAAGAGGGCCTTGGAGCCCCCCCTCCCGACCAGCAAGGCCACTCACAGGGTTCCTGTGGACCTACATAGGAGAAAGGAGCCATAGAAAACTGAAAAAAGGAGCCACTCAGAGGCCAGTGAGTCATCGCAAGGGAACAGCACATGGCCTATGGGAAGTGTTTGGAGTGCAGGCAGTGGGGGAGATGGGCCCACTGGGGGAACATTGGGGCACAGCATGGACAGTTGATCTGCCCCCCAATCAGCTCAGGACCACTCAGTGGAAGCTTGTCAGATATATAGACCTTCAAGGAGTGCAGTTTGCTGAAAAGATGCAGGCCCATATCAGAGTTACCACACAACCCAGGGTATCAGACCTCACAAGACCCGCAAGTGCTTACAAGGGCAACAATTAAAACCTGAACTGCACAAAATGCCTTCCCCAAAGAATAAGCAAGAAAGCAGCAATTTAGTTTAACTACAGGACTCAAATGCTGGTTCTCACAGGAAGTTCCCCCATTTTAGAAGTAAGCAAAGGACAACAAATTAGTTCCAATGCAGAATTTTAAGTGTGGGAATAGCAAATAATCCAACACAGAACTGAAAGAAAACAAAAAATCTACAGATCAAATCCAAAGTTCTGATATTGGTAAAGGTCTAATAAAGGTCTAATGCCACCAAAGAACACCTATAATACCTACAAGGACCAGAAGCCCCTTGGACTCCTGAGCCAGGGCAGTGGGGGGCTAAGTGTGTCAGTTATGCCCACTCCCACCGATGTCTGCATCCAGCACAGCAGCAGACACCAGGATGCAGGCAGAAGCATCCCAGGCTCCCAAGCCAGGGCGGTAGGGGACCAAGGGCCTCAGCCATGCCCATTTGAAGTCCACATCCAGCCAAGCCATGACCAAACCACCACCGGAAGCTTCCTGGGCTCCCTCCCAGAATGAGGGGGCTGTCATGGGCCTTGATCATGCCCTCCCTTCTTTCTCTTTCTCCCACCCTGTCCCCTTCCTCTTCCCCTCTCCTCCTCCTACTAACTGCTTTGCAACAACATCTTAGAATTTTAATAATAATAATAATAATAATAATAATAATAATAATAAATTAATTAACCCCTCCCAAATATTATGTATCCGTACAGTGGAATGTTTTTCAGCTATAAACAGGAATGAAGTCCTGATTAATAAATTAATTAACCCCCCCAAATATTATGTATCCGTACAGTGGAATGTTTTTCAGCTATAAACAGGAATGAAGTCCTGATCCATGCTATAGTATGAATAAACCTTGAAAACTTTACACTAAGTGAAAGAAGTCAAAGAAAAAAGACCACATATTGTATAATTCCATTTAAATTAAACATACAGAACAAGGAATACAGAGATAGAAGCAGATTAGTGGTTGCTAGGGGCTGGGGCTGGGGGTGGGGACTGACTGCCTTATGGGTATGGGTTTCATTTTGGGATGATGAGAAAGCTCTGCAACTAGACAATTGTAGTAATTGAATAACATCGCAGATATACTAAAAGCCACTGAATTGCACATTTTAAAATTATTAAAATGGTGAATTTTATGCAACATAAATTTTACTCCAAACCCAAATAAATATAAATCAATTAAAAACAAGCAAAAAACTCAACAAAGTCTGATGTTTCCACTACATATAATATATGATAATATTTATAATCATATTATACATCCTGCCAACATCTTTAATAGCTTTTGGTTACTTGATTGGGAATAGGCTATCAAAAATGAATTTAAATGTACTGGCTGTAAGTTCTGAAGATATTTCTCCATTGTATTACAACTTCTAAGTTTGCAGAGAAAGTGTTTGAGATTGGCCAGATTTTTTTCTTTTTTTTAAAGTTAAACAATATTATTTTATATTCATACTCATATATATTGCTTAGATGCTTGTAAACATCTTTCTTTATCCTTGAAATGAAAAAGCTTTATAAGGATATATCTTGGGGATAATTTGTTTTTCTTTTCTTTTCTTTTTTTTTTTTTGGTATAAGGTCATTTCCTGTGATATGAAAACTCAAGTGTAG
This sequence comes from Galeopterus variegatus, assembly GCF_000696425.1. Taxonomy (NCBI): domain Eukaryota; kingdom Metazoa; phylum Chordata; class Mammalia; order Dermoptera; family Cynocephalidae; genus Galeopterus; species Galeopterus variegatus. The sequence goes on from NW_007732010.1 coordinate 92,515, forward strand.
TGTATGAGTTTCACATATTTGAAACATTTAAAAAAATAATTGAAACATTTACTGCACATATTTATGGGGTACAGAGTTTTGTTTGAATATGTGTATTCAATGTGTAGTGATCACATCTGGGTAGTTAGCAAATTCATCATTGCAACAATACATTGTTTCTTTGTGATGAAACATTTAAACTTCAGTCTTTTAGCCATTTGACAACATACAATAAGTTATCATTGATTACAGATGTCTAGCACTACTGTACACTAATAGAATTTATTTTTCCTATCTAGCTATAATTTTGTATCCATTAACAAACCTCTCATTTTCCCCTCTCTCTGAAACATTTTATAGTGTATATCCATTGAAGCATTGGGTTTTGATTTTTCAAAGGAACAGAGAATACTTAACTGACAAAAAATGTTCTGGCTCAGCTTTGACCGTCAAATTAGGTTTTTGTGTTTACATCAAGACAATGGTCTTAAAATCACCCTCAAGAGAGAAAATATTTTATAAACAGCTTTAGCTCCTTTATTAGTTTTCTAGGGCTGCCCTAACAAAGCACCACAGATTGAGTGGCTTAAACAGCAGAAATTTATTGTCTCAGTTCTGGAGTCTGGAAGTCCAAAATCAGGGTGTTGGCGGGATAGGTTCCTTCTGAGGACTATGAGGGGAGGATCTGTTTCAGGTCTCTTTCCCTGGTTTGCAGGAGTTTGTCTTTTCCTTGTGTCTATTCATGTTATCTTCTTTCTGTGCATGTCTCTGTGTCCAAATTTCCCCTTTTTATAGGGACACCTGTCATCTTGGATAGAGGCTTACCCTAATGACCTCATTTTAATTTGATTATGTCTATAAAAACCCTATTTCCAAATAAGGTCACATTCCAAGGTAGTGGAGGTTATGACTTAAGCATATGAATTTTGAAGAAACACAATTCAACCTATAACAGTTCCTAGGAGATTAGAAGAATAACTTTATATAAAGGATATTCTAACTGGTCAAGAGGAGGAAGGGAATGAGCAGCTGAGCCTGCTTCTTCTGGTCTGGCAGACAGTAAAAAGAAGCTTGCAGAGTCAGAACGGAGATTAAATCAGTCCTCTCCATGCTTTGGTGGGTAAGGTAGTCCAAAGAACACCAAATATTGGAGCTTTTCTCTTACTTCATAAGGTAACTTCTCAGGCTGACCTTGCCTAACCTGCAGAAGCCTGACCAAAGTAAACTCATTGAACAGCCTAGTAATGCAATGAAAGGGCCGCAGTTTGGCTTAATTATTGGGGCCCAGCGGTCAAACCAATATGTCCTGTATTTTCTATTTTCCCTCTAGATTTCAGTATTGCGTAGAGAATATCAGTGAGCAGGCCACATTTTCTTCTATTGGAAATAATTCCCCCCAGCCCCACTGTCCTCCGGAATCTTATAAAATTCCTTCTTTAACAGCAAGTTTCAAAAGTTTTATGTAGGTATTTTGGTATTTCAACTGTGTGTTTTTTTAAAGATAAGTTATTTTTTAGTTTAAGAAGATCCCACTTAATTGCAGGCCTGAATTGTACCTTATTTTCTTTCATTATAACAAAAATTCTTCCTCTGAAGTCCATGAATTAAATTTTGTGTGTGTGTGTGTGTGTGTGTGTGTGTGATCAATGAACGTGGAAATGTTATGCAAAATTATAAATGATGTGGTCTTCCTGGAAAGAGGTTTATTCTTTTCATTAGATTCTAAAATGGGAACCTTGTCCTATTCATCCGCACTATGGGAAAAGTTCTGACTCTTTTTCCAAATAGGAGAAACATTTTTCAGTACTGTTGCAAGTACTTTTTATAATATTGTGGTGGCATTTTTAATTTATTTAAAACAATTTATATCTCAACCATCTTCCTTTTTTTATTCCTGCCTACATTATATCAAATTCCCTTTTATCTTGGTTTGCTTTCTTATTTCATCTGTCATCTTTTATTTTATATTTTAAATTTTATTGAGAGCAAAAGCAAAAGTAGGTCTTATTTAAAATGCACTTTTGTTTTCTATAGTAAATCTCTCCTATCTTCAGCTCTTCTTCATCCTGTTAAGCACTATATTAGTAAGTTATTGATTTTTTCCAGATATTTCCAGAGCCTTCATTTCCTCTCTATATTTCCCTTGACATATTTTTTTGAAATGTGGAATTGAGAATTTTCTCTGTGTGTTTTTCTTCATTTTATCCTCGCTTGCACTATGCTAAGATTACTCTACATTTTGAGAAAGAAAACAGTTCTAGTTATTTCTTCTTTCTTCCCTATTTTGATCTGTCAGTTGTAATAACCAAACAGAGGCTTTAAATGTCTATGCTCAGGTAACCATTTTACTTTAATGCCCATTTTATTCCAAAATACAGACTTTTCTTTTAATCAACAACATCAGTTTTATGCAGAAGACTTCTTTATAAGGTTTTCTTTGCATGGCAATTCTGCTGCTTCCAGGACCATATTAACAGAAATCAGTGTGCTCATGAAAATAAATTTTGGGACTGCTATAGACTGAATTGTGCTTCTCCCAAAGTTTGTATGTTGAAACCCTAATTCCAATGTGACTATATTTGGGGATGGGAACTTTAGGAGATAATTAAAAGGTAATAAAGGGGGCTCTACTCTGATAGGATTGGTGGCCTTATAACAAAAAGAAGAGGGATTGCTCTCTCTTTCTCCATTTATGCATAAAGATGTCATGTGACCATACAATGAGAAAAGGTCTTCAGACCTTCCAGAAGAAAAGCCCTCAGAATGAAACCTATCCTGCCAGCATCTTAAGAAGAGGGATTGCTCTCTCTTTCTCCATTTATGCATAAAGATGTCATGTGACCATACAATGAGAAGGTCTTCAGACCTTCCAGAAGAAAAGCCCTCAGAATGAAACCTATCCTGCCAGCATCTTAATCTTGGACTTCTCAGCCTAGATAATTGTGATAAATATGTTTGTGCTGTTTAAGCCTGTGATATTTTGTTATGGTAGTCCTAGCCAACTAAAAATAGGACAATGTTGGACTCAGCTCTGTCCTCCAGGCACAATCTTTTCCAGGAGAGCTATAACTAGCTCATCCTTAGTATACAGGCAAGAAAAAGGCAAGAGATTTCTTTCTGGAGATTCAAGAGGACTCTGCACAGTAGATTCTTTAGATTTCTATTCTTTGGATGACATATTTTCTTTCCAGGGAAGAATTCTTCCCAGAGACTAGTCGTTCAGGACTTCTTCCCTATGATGCTTCTCTGCCATCCCAAGTCAATTTTTCATAAGATTGGGACTTAAAGGGTACTCCTGATGATATTAATAAAATTCTCCCATGTTTTAAAAGATTCACTTTAGCCTTCCTAGACAGTACTAGGAGAGTAAGTATTCATCATAAGACTGCTTCTTGCCAATACTTTTGCAGTTTGAGGAGACAGATGAAAGCGGGTCCTGGAGTAAGGTTGAGCTTGGCTGGAATCCTGGCTTTATTGCTTGCTAGTTTTGCAAAATTGTTTAAATTATTTAACTTCTCTGAGCTTTAGATTTATCATCTATACAATGGAAATAACCGGTGGCTAACATGAGGACTTAAAGAGATAATGCATTTTAAATCATTTAGCATAGTTTCTGGCACACATTTAGGACTCAATAAGTGGTAGACATATTATTTTCTCTAAATAAAAGCAGTTAGTCTATGTTTCACCACCCCTTGCCTTCATATCTCTTCGTCTCAGAGAACCCTTGTCTTCTTCCTCATCTTGGATTCATAAACAGTCCCTTTTCTGCAAATACCTAATTTAGCCAGGTCTAATTCTGTTTCTCTCACGCATGCATTTTTGCCAATTTTTGGTAAAAACAAAACTAAAGAAACCAAAGCAGAAACAGCAGCAACACATCAACATCTTCTCTCAGACTGCAGCAGACTCTCTCTGCCGCTCTGAAAGTTTCCTTGATTTTCATCTGGATTTTATTTTTTTCACAAAAAGAGACACTATTTGACTTGCACTTTTCATATCTCTCCAGTCTGCCATTTCTTAATTAAAAAAACCCTCCATTTTAATTCATTTGTGAATTTTCTTAATTACATGTCTTGCTAATGTAATTAAAATTAACAGTAATTTGAGACTGTCAATGGCAATTGATTTTGGAGGATTTATGTAAAATTTATATTTATATAATTCTCCATTATATTATTTATCTGCCAGGATTAGAAATGGAAGTGTTCCATATACTTTATAAAAATAATATATATATATATATATATACATATAATAATATATATATATATATACACAATACCTTAATCTTTCTCTTTAAGTTTCCAGTTATCTTTTTGTATACATGTAATAATATATATATATATATATACACAATACCTTAATCTTTCTCTTTAAGTTTCCAGTTATCTTTTTGTCATTTCTAAAACCTATTCTGTTCTCTTAAACAGAGTATCTTTTATAGAATTAAATACTGTCTTCATGACTGTAGTTTTTTGTTATAAAAATCAATTATTTTAACGATGTAAGGCCTTTATAGTTACTTCTAAAGTTAAAACTCTTTATTCATTCACCAAAAAAAAAAAAAAAAAAAGAGAGAGAGAGAAATCTTCTTATTTGTTACTCTTATTTCTGATTCATTTGAGATCAGTGATATGAAAGGGGAGGCTTGCTAAGAGCTTTGGGAAAGAAATTTCCTCCTTCAGAAGGGAAAATCAAAGAGGAGAGGTTCTCTTTTTTCCAAATGTCATGGTGAAGGCTGGTAAACATGGAACCATGGCAGATCCTGGGATACTGCAAAAAAATAGAGCTAGAGCTAAAACTTTCCCTAGTTGTGTAAGTTTATTCATTGCCTTGATTATTTTCAAATCAGGTTTGAATTAGGTTTTCTGCCAGTTTACATCAAAATATTTCTAACAGATACATTACAGGATAAAGTGAATGGAATTTATGACATCTATTTAACTGCTTGAAAAGTTAATTTGTTCTTGATCTTATCCATTGTTTGTTTTTTATTTTTGGCAGCTGGCCAGTACAGGGATCTGAACCTGTGACCTTGGTGTTATGAGGCTGAACTCTAACTAACTGAACTAACTGGTCAGCCACATTGTTTAATTTTGAGAAACTGTCCTGCAAGTGCTGTATTGCCATAATATATACGATATTTCATTTCCATCATTTAATTTATACACCCAGACCCTCTCTGGCATTTCAAATATCAGCTATGCATATAAATATCCATTAACAGTCAAGCATATTGGATCATCTTATAAATTGACAATACTGTCATCTAGGCAGTTATCTAAAAGATAATATTTTCTAATTACCTTTGCCTATTTCCTTAATTAATTATTCCCAAGTAAGGGCTAAAATAGGGATACATATTTACCCAATATCCTAATATGTCTAAAGTTATCCCCTAAATCCCAACTTTCATGAACGCATCTTATGTAAAAATAAGAGAAATAAATGAACAAATTTAGGTATGATTTGAGTATAAGTGGGAGACAGAAAAAGTTCTATGAGCAAATGAATAGGAAAATGCTTCTATAGGCTGTTTCGCCCTGCCTTAGTACAACTTCAATCCTGATTACTGTAAGAAACCCTATAAAATGTTAATCTTACCCTAAATTAAGGTCAAATTTTATCTCAGAAGATTTATGGAAGCCCATTGAGGAAAAGGAATTGATGCATAAAACTCTCTGAAATATTCATTAGAAAAAAATGGGTTACTTTTTCTAGTAGATAGGCACTTTTCCTGACTGTAAGTTCACTGATGTTCAAAATTTTATTTTAAACACTTAAGCTTATGACTTTGATGCAGTCAAGCATATTGGATCATCTTATAAATTGACAATACTATCATCTAGGCAGTTATCTAAAAGATAATATTTTCTAATTACCTTTGCCTATTTCCTTAATT
>NW_007732010.1:98481-99606 GCF_000696425.1 Galeopterus variegatus
GTAGAAAGAGAGATCATGAAGCATTGACCCTCACTGAGGAGGAAAGAGTTAAAAAATGGGGATACTGGAAATCAAAACTAAATTCTATCTACACTTTCCTGTTTTTTTTTTGTATACCTTAGATGTTTATTAAATAAATATTTAGCACAAGAACACTAGCTGATATTTAGTCTGTATGGTATGGCACCACAATACCATGGGCTTGATGCAGAAAGTCATCAAACTCTGCAATCTTAACTTTTTCTGTCCCTGTAACCTGCTTCTAAATCTTGGCCCTCTTGTAGTTGAATAGCTAAGAGTTGGAACTAACCTAAATGTCCATCAATGGACGATTGGATAAGGAAAATGTGGTATATACACACAGTGGAATACTACTCAGCCATAAAAAATGAATGAAATTCTGACATTCATAGCAACATAGATGAACTTAGAGAAAATTATGTTAGGTGAAACAAATCAGGTGCAGAAAAATACCACATGTCCTCACTCATAGTGGAAGCTGGAAAAAAAAAAGATATAGCAATCACAACAAATCATTGAACTTTGAAAAGATGAGAACAGAACTGAGACCACCAGAAGTTGGGAAGGGGGAGAGGTAGAGGATTGGGCAGAGGTAGAGGGTTAAGGAGAACTTGGTAAAAGCCCATGAAAAATGTTTACATTATGTAATGATAAAATAAAAAAAAAGAATTCCAAATATATTTATGTAGGGAGGTAATGTTACAAATCATATTATATATGTCACAACACTGAATGTTAACCTATATGAAAAGATAGAATACAAGATTAATTCTAATGGTGAGAATGTATCTCCAACACAAGATGGCTGCTAATGATGAAAATTTATCATCTTTCCTATTTTTGAACAATGGTTATTGGCTTCTGGCAGCCACTGTGTACAAGTTTGAAAGGCTGTAAAATTTTACTGAAGATTAGAAAGATTGCCAATGGAGTGAGAAATTGGAAAAACTAGTTGGGGTTTCCTTCACACACACACACAAAAGAGTGGTCTTTGAGAATTTAGGAAGAATTCCCATATTTAACTTTAAATATTTGGGTAGGTATTGGTTAAATCACTCCCCTGTAGCATCTTAAAAGTCACTTAGAATAAAAATGAAGATGTGA
>NW_007732010.1:99856-101099 GCF_000696425.1 Galeopterus variegatus
TTTGAGAATTTAGGAAGAATTCCCATATTTAACTTTAAATATTTGGGTAGGTATTGGTTAAATCACTCCCCTGTAGCATCTTAAAAGTCACTTAGAATAAAAATGAAGATGTGAAGGACAGACTGATATTCCACAGAGAGCAGACCTAATTTACTCCTGGCTCAAGGGAGAAGGGCCTCCGTTTTCCAGGGCCTGAGGATCATTGCTGCAGCTAGAATCATTGCTTAGTAAGAATGATTGCTCCCACAACTTTGCTATTATTTATAATCTTCTGATGAATATGTTTGCTGACATTTCTTTGCATACATGACCACTTCTCTCTTTTTTTTTCAGTTTTATGTATATTTATTTTTGTGGGGTACAGTGTGTTGTTTCAACACATGTGTACACTGCACAATGAATCACTTAAGGTAGACAGAATAGTTTTGTACCCATTAATCAACCCCTTCTCTTCCCTCCACCCCCCTGCCTTCCCAGTCTCCTCTGGTAACCATTATTCTACTCTCTACATCTATAAGAACTATTTTCTCCTTTTTATTTTTTTTAGATTCCACATATGCGTGAGACCATGTGATATATATCTTTCTGTGCCTGACTTCACTTAACATGATGGTTTCCAATTCCATCCATATCGCTGTAAATGATAAGATATCATTCCTTTTTGTAACTGAATTCCATTGTGTATATATACTACAGTATTTTTTATCCATTTATCCGTTGATGGGCAGTTAGGTTGATTCCATTTCTTGGCTATTTTGAAGAGCGTTGCAATTAACATGGGAGTGCAGGTGTCTTTTTGATTGATTAAAAAATGGGCAAAGGAGCTAAATAAACATTTCTCAAAAGAAGACAAACAAATGGCCAAAAGCACATGAAAAGATGCTCAAAATTGCAAATCATCCAGGAAATGCAAATTAAAACCACAATGAGATATCATTTCACCCCAGTTAGAATGGCTGTTATCAACGTAACAGAAAATAACAAATGCTGGTGAAGATGTGGACAAAAGGGAATTCTCCCGCGTTGTTGGTGGAAATGTAAGTTGGTACAGACATTGTAGAAAACAGTTGGAGGTTCCTCAGAGAACAAAAAATAGATCTGCATTACCATCCAGCTATCTCACTACTGGGTATATAGCCAAAGAAAATGAAATCAACATATCAAAAAGACACTAGCACTTCTTTAAATTAAATACCTAGAAGACAGTTTAGTGGGTCAAAGCATGAAAGTTTTAGGTTTTTGT
>NW_007732010.1:102606-108311 GCF_000696425.1 Galeopterus variegatus
ATCTCATTGTTTTAAAATAAAGAAAACAATCTCCGATGCTGCCTTTAAGTCTCATTCCAGTATACCTCAACAGCTTCATCTTGCTTGTCCATTCAGTTACAAAGAACGTTTGCTTTCCCAAAAGTTCTGCCATATTTACCTGTATCTCAGGATATCTAAACCTGCTGTTTCCTTTTCTTGCTACACCATTCCTTCCTTCTCTCTCTCTGTTTCATAGTTTATTTCTCATATCCTTTAGCTATCCTGACAAATGTCATTTAAAGTTTCCTTGATCCTCAGATTATATTAGATTCTCTGGTCTTGTTCTTTCAAAGCATCCTGTCATTTTTCCTATGGCACCTGCAGCAGTTTGCACTTTCATATTTGTGCTATGATTTGTTTTACTATATTTCTGTTTGTTCATTATCATATCTCAGGGGTCCAGAAATACCTGTAACATAATGTATGTTCAGTAAGTATATGTAAAATAATTTAATGCAAGACTTCAGAAGGTCTGTTTCTGAAGGAAGGGACAACTAGACTGATACGTGAGTGTGTGTGTGTGTGTGTGTGTGTGTGTGTATGTTTGTATTTTTTTCAGAGTGATATTATTTAATTGAAAGTTTTGAGGCCTACCTTTACCTGTAGATCAGTAGTTATCAATCAGGAGTGATTTTGTTCCCCAGAGAACATCTGGCAATGCTTGCAGACATTTTTGGTTGTCACAGGTGGGAGGTGTTATCGGCATCTAGTAGATAGAAAGTAGGGATGGTCTTAAACATCCTCTAATGTACTGGTTGGCCAAGGTTGAGAAACACTGCTAAGTTGAGTAAACTCTCTTTGAAAGGTAGAGAGTTTTTTGGAAAGGTGAGAGAAGACTTTGCTAAGTAGATCTTGGTTGTTATAGTCTTTAGTTTTGCTAACTGAATCTGTATGGTGATCTGTATTGAGACATTTGTAGAAACATGCAGGGGTGATATTTAAATTGTTTTTCAACCAGTATTGCAGGGACAATGACTAATAAGAATGGATGTTTGTTGTTCAGAAAAACAAAGCAAAGCATGATGGCAGTATTAACCAAATATTCCTGGTTATATATCACTTGCATTTTGTTGTTTTTTATAACATTAAAAAATTTAAGGCATTTATGCACAAAATGAAAATAAATAAACTGCTTTGTTAATACCAACTCACATATACAAATGATAAACTACATGGTGACAATCATTTCATCATGTTGTTTCCTACTTGACTGCTCATGCTTACGTCAGCAGGGCTCAGCAAATGGTTCAAACCTACCCTCTCCTTAAGCATTGTTTCCATTGTTTGAAGCAGAGATTACGTGCATAGTTCTGAGGATGGGAATTTCACTTTAGATAATGAATTCTTTTTTTTTTTTTTTTTGTCTTTTTCTGTGTCCGGCAACGGATCGCAACCCTCAGTGTTGCCCCCGTACCGGACCGGGGACCGGCAACGGGATCGCAACCCTCGGTGTTGCTCCCGCGCCTCGCTCAGCCAGTGAGCGGGAACCGGTCTGTATGTGGGATCCGAACCCTCGGGTGGGAGCGCCGCCGCGCTTCTCAAGCGGCACACTATCCAGTGCGCCACCGGGCCGGCCCAAGATAGATAATGAATTCTAAGCAGATTTCAAGGTTGATATTTTTAGGAGGCAGAGTACAAGTCAAGAATGTGACTATACCAGGTTAATAGATGTAGGCAACCAAAGCGAAGGAATATGAAAAGACAAAATGTTTGATAATAGAGGGGTCCTGTTAATATAGAAAATGGGAAATTATCATATTTTGAATCAACTAGTGCAGGACAAAGAGATCAAGGAAGAACATAGAGGCACCACTTAAGGTTATAACTAAAAATTACATCATGCTTATTTATCTTTTATTTTTTATTATGATAATAAACCTATTATAAAAATCAAAAAGGACAAATCTTATAGCAACAAATAGTATTTGCCCAGCATTTCCTTACCCTGAAGTTCACCACATCAGACACAACTACTTTCATGTAATCAGCTCTTTTTTGTATTTAATTACATAAATCTATTTTTATGTTTATATTCCTATTTCTTAATTTTTCCATTTTAAACATTATTTACTTCTTACTTTGGAAAGTAAGATTTTATTTCTCATCTTAACCCCCATCCTCAACACTCTACCAATTTCATTATCCTACTCTCCCCATATAAGTATATTGCAATTTTTTTATTAATCCATATTCAACATGTAAGTTACTATGAATAGGTAAATATTGTTTATAGCTGAGCCAAGTAGTGTATTCTGATGTTCATACTTTCACATTTTCTTAATTAGTTGGGATGTTTTTTGCACTTAATAATGATCTTGTTTTATTACTTATTTAGTTTACTTTGAATCCTCAGTCAAAACAAGGGGGATTTTATACACACACACGCACACACACATAACTATAACTTTCTGTGGCAACCTATCTGATAATGTTAATGCATTTTCCTTTGGAGAAGCTCTTTTTGTACCACCTGACCTTCACTTCAATCTAAGCTTGTTTCTCCCTGGGCCCAGAGGTCCTGGGATTTCCACTTGCTGTCATTCTTTACATACTTTATACCATTCTATTCTATTGATTCCTTTTCTGAATCTCATTCTTGGTTTACTTCCCTGATGTGTTGGAACATATTCCCCAGTAGATTTCTCAGAATGGATGCATAGGAAGTAGGTTTTTGGGAGTTTGCTTATTATTCCAATTGAATGATAATTTGACTTGACATAGAATTTTAGGATGAATGAAACTTTTATTCAGAATTTTTAAGTCATTGCTCCATTATTCTCTAGCACCCTTTGTTACTCTTCAGAAGTCATGATATTAAGATTCATATTCTTTTTAGGGTCTATCATTTATCCCAGGATTTCTTAAGTTGTGCAATGATGAATCCTTTTTAAAAAATTATTTTTCTGGATATTCAGTGGGCTCTTTCAATTTGGAGACTACTAACTTTTAACTATGGAAAACATATTTTAACTTAAATATTATTTTTTCTCGATATTTTTCTGTTCCCACTTTCTCTAAATCTTATTATTTTGACATTGGATTTCCTGGATAGGTGTTCTAATTTTATTATTTTCCATCTCTAAATTCTAATATTTTTTATCTTTCAGTGCTTTCATTAATATTTCTCATTTTTCTGTTATTTCCTTTCTATAAAAAATCTGTTTTTATTTAATTATTTTCTATTATTCCCTTGAAGATATTAATTATAAGATATTAATTATCTTATAACTATTAATTATAGGTTAATTAGATTATTCCAACATTAGATCTATTTTCTATGAGCTTCTTATTTATGTTGTGTATTTTTGTTTCTATCTTCCGAAGTAGATTTCCTTAAATGTTTGGTGATTGTTGGCTATCTATTCATGTAAACAACCAAAGCAACTGAAAAACCTACTGGAATTTGTGTACATGGGTGGGGCTTTTTGAGGGGTATGTTTTCACTTGTATTCTCTTTAGTTCTGTTTGTGTGCCTTCTCAGTATGACAAAGTGCTATGGAAACTATACCCACCCCCCATTGCCTTCTGTGGCGGGTAGGTGGAAAGGCACAATCAATAGGTTGCAAGGGACAGGGAATTGAAATTGTAACTGTTCCTTATATAAGCTTTCCAATGATCATCCTATTTTCAGTCTTTTTCCAGATGCCTCTATGGCATGAATTCATTTGCTATTTCTCCTGCGGCTCCTAGTTGGTTCACCAGCCCCTGTCCTTCATAAAGTTAGGTTTTTGTTTTTAATTTCCTACTGAGTCTGTTGCCCACTTTTACATCTGCTTTCCAATACTGTTGACTCCTTATTGGCTGTCACCTAGTCTCCCATTGTCTTTGTCCTTATACATTTAGGCTTTGTTTGTTAATTCTCAGTACGCCTTTGAGAGGGTTTTTCTTCATAAGTGGATAAACACTAATGTTCAATCTTCCATGTTTAACCAAAATTCAACCTTAATTTTGTTGATTTCAAAATAAATATATAGGTACCTCTATAATATATGAAAGCAAAGTGAAATTTAATGACATTTATTTAATTTACACAGATTCAGTTATGATTGTTTTAGGAAAACAACACACAAAAAATGAGGGAGAATGAATTTAGATCATGCAGGTCATTCTGCTCACCCCCCAAAAAAATGCCCTAAAACATGGCCCAGGAATCTTACTCAAATGAAGAAATAAGAATTCCATTGTTGGGGGAACCTCTGCCTACATTGGGTTTACTAAAGTAATACTAGATCCTTTCCTGGGATATTTCTTGGGACTTACTTTTTTTTTTCTTTTTCCTTTTTGTCTTTTTTACTGACCAGTAACGGGATCGCAACCCTTGGTGTCGCGCCCGAACGGGTTTACTAAAGTAATACTAGATCCTTTCCTGGGATATTTCTTGGGACTTACTTTTTTTTTTCTTTTTCCTTTTTGTCTTTTTTACTGACCAGTAACTGGATCGCAACCCTTGGTGTCACGCCCGAATCGTGCTCAGCCAGTGAGCGGGAACTGGTCTCCACATGGGATCCGAACCCTCGGTGGGAGGGCCCCCGCGCTCCCAAGCGGTGCACTCTCCAGTGCGCCACCGGGCCGGCCCAAGACTTACTTTAACTAGACAAAGTTTTAGATATACTAATCTCAGTGTATGAAATAATTCCATTGCTCAGAAAGGCTTAAGGAGTGTTAAAAATATTTTTCTGGGGGAATTGTTTATCAAGATAGTAAAATATTTTACCTCTTTCATGAAACTTAGAATTTTATTCAAGACTAAGGAAGGAAATAAATAGTAAGAAATGGAAAAAATCTGGCTGCTTTGTTTTTTAATTTTTATATGTGTAAAAACTATCTAAATAGCTTAAGCAAAGACAAATAACACAGATGATTATCACTTCTAAAATATTTTTTATATAATCTATTTGTCATCTGTATTTCTGTCTCTCTGTCTTTCTCTGTTTCACCTCTCTCTCTCTCTCTCTCTCTTTATAGTACTTTCTTTGGGATCTTTGCTGGAGTAGGATTGTGGGCTGTAACCTGGTTCACTGCTACCCAATCTGGGGTTTCTCCCCTTTAAATACCAGCTTCCTGGAGTTAGAAAGGACCATAAGAGGCCTCTAATGGAGACTCTGTACTGATCTAAGAATTTCTTTTATAGCACTCTTAACTGGGATGACAGCTAGTACAATCCAATTGCAGAGATACCAGGTTTTTGATTTTGTTTTGTTTTTCATGTTAGCCCCTTCCGCTGTTGAAAATTAAACCACTAGAAAGTGGTTATTTCAAGCTGAATCCAGAGCTAAATTTTTTTTTCCTTTTTGCTCTTTCTTGTTTGTAATAAAAGCACTTAAGACTGGCATTTTCCTCTGAGTACAGGTTTTACTGTAAACCATCATAATAGTAGGTAGCACAGCACTTACTTTTAACCATTTCACATCCTGCCTCTCATAGACTTGATATGTACTTGATATATTCTTTGAATTTCTGGAGATCAGGAGGGTTTATTTTTTCAATTAAAAATAGAAATATAACAAGTACCCATATTTCTTCTTTTTTGTATTAATAACTACTTTTTGTTATAAATTCATCCTTTGCATATACGTACACTTACACACATGTGCATGTGCACACATACACGTTTTTAAAGAATTAAAACTATACTAAAGTCTCCTTTAATCAACCCTAAAGTCCATTTCTCTTCCTTCAAGAGG
>NW_007732010.1:108656-112536 GCF_000696425.1 Galeopterus variegatus
GTACTTGATATATTCTTTGAATTTCTGGAGATCAGGAGGGTTTATTTTTTCAATTAAAAATGGAAATATAACAAGTACCCATATTTCTTCTTTTTTGTATTAATAACTACTTTTTGTTATAAATTCATCCTTTGCATGTACGCACACTTACACACATGTGCATGTGCACACATACACCTTTTTAAAGAAATAAAACTATACTAAAGTCTCCTTTAATCAACCCTAAAGTCCATTTCTCTTCCTTCAAGAGGAACCTTATCATGAGTTTGGTGTGTACTTACCTTCTCCGATTATTTTTATATTTTAATATTCATATAAGTATCTGTAAGCAACATGTACTATTATTTTTTTAATTTTGAAGCTATCATAAATCAGTATTATACACTATATCCAGTCCTGCCCTTCTCTTATTTACTCATTATGCTGTTAAGGTCTATCCATTCTGATATATGTTCAACATTTAGAATGAATTCATTCATTTTATCTAATCTACTGTGTCCCTCCTATGAACACTCAAAATTTTATATGTCCATTACCCTAATGATGGGGATTTAGGCTGTTTACATGTATCATCATTAGAAACAGTATCACAGTGAGCATGTTTGGGTTCACACAAGAGGCACTTGACATAGGCAACATAACTGGAGATGGAATGGATCCCTGTGGTTTGCTGTTATGTCATTTACTCTTTAGTGCATCTGTCACTGTACAAACAAGTTCCCTGCATCTTGCATCTACATTAAAGAACTTTGTTCTTTTGTCTGTGTTGATTGCCATCTTTAAAATAAATCAGTCACTGTTACCCATGTGATAGCACCACAATGTTTTAAAAATCTTCCATTTCCTAATAGCTTTTACTTTATATACTTTGATGTAATGTCATCTTGCATGGCATCNTCATGAGTTGACATATCTTTGCTCATTCTGTTATTTTAACCTTTCCGAGTCACTTTATAAAAGAATGCTTTTTATTCAAACCCCAGATCAATGTTCTTTTTTGAAACATTTGTTTTTTTGAGATGACAGTATGCCATTTACATTTATTGCCAAACAGACATAGTCACAGCTCTTTTGCTTGCCTATGTTTTTGTTATAAGCTGTATGTTTTTTTCTATATGGATTGATTATTTTTTGAAAATCCCTTCAATTTGTACTGTATACAGTCTGCTTTAAATTCCAGTGGTGATTTATTTATTTNTCTCTGGTATCACAGCACACAGCACTCAGGATCGCGCTGTTTCCCGACACGGGTGCTCCAGTCCCGCCGCCATTTTCCCTCTCTTGTATTCTTTTTTGTATTCCCATATATGATAACAATTTGTATTTACTTGTAAATTTAAACAGTTTCTATTACCTTTTTGCCTTAATTCATTTCTTTATTTTATGCTTTTCTCAGTTTCCCAATGAATATCTTCAGGTAGCAATAAGATCTTTGACAACTACATTTTGAGAGTATTTAAATACCCACAAATGTTTATGTGTTGTTTTATCTGTGAATATCAATTATTTGGTAAAAAGAATCCTTAAGGTGTAGTTTTTTCCCAATCATATTTCTTTTTACATTTCCATTTGTTTTCTGTTGTCTAATAAATGCTATAAGGAGAATTTTAAGGGTACACTCATTTTCTTCCTTCATAAGTAAATTTTAAAATTAGTTCTTATAATGATTCTTAATTTTAAGATTTCAAAACTTCTAGGCTATGTCTAGGTGTTGCCATTTTTTTTAGGTTAAGTTCAATGAAATTGATATTTTATAGGTCTAAACTGTTGAATAGTAACAATTCCATATGGTTCTCCTGGTATGTGGCACAATTTTTGATCTGTAGATTCAGACCTTTCTCCGTATCCAACAATTTCAGGGGAGTTTTCTTTTATTGTTATCTTTAAATATTGTTTCTTTTAGTCAATTAATTGTAAGCTGGATTTATTATATTTCTGTGATGAAAGTCCTCTGCTCTTTGATTGCTGTCCTTTTGGATTTTGTCATTTTCTTCCACCTTTGAAGAAAAAAATATTTTTTAAAGCATATCCAAATTTCTGTTTCAGTTAGTTTCCTTATCTTTTTGGTTGTTGTTAACTTTTACAGTCCCATTTCCATATTTCCATTGCAGATTTTAGCCTTGTGATTTCTTGCTTTACAGAGTATGTGTTTTGTTTAACATCTTGGAGTACAGAAAGCAGATGTTGTCTAGAATTTACTTTAATTTTCTATGGTGATTTATGTTTCAAAAATATGTTTTTATTTTATTTCTTGTATGCAGTGTTGGTGCAAAAATTTTTAGCCTAAATTATTTGACTTTCTCCAGCCCCCATTTACTCGTGTATGAAAACAGACATGTCTGTCCTGGTCAACACTTACCCAAGCATATGAGATCATTTCTTCTGTTCACTGTAGGGTGGAGAAAATTTAGAACTCTTATTCTCTTCCTTCTTATGTTATATGCATGGAAAATTGAGGCTTATGTCTCCAGGTTTTCAGCAGACTGAATTATTTTTTAAAAAGTATTATGAATATCATTTTTAACTGATAAATCATAATTGCATACACTTATGGGGAACCACATACATATAAAATATGGCATGATTAAATCATGCTAATTAACATATTGATCACCTTGCTTACCTGTTATTTTTTATAATGAGACATTTGAAATGTACTCTTTAGTTATTTTGAAATATACAAGACATTATTGATTTNAATCCCTTCAATTTGTACTGTATACAGTCTGCTTTAAATTCCAGTGGTGATTTATTTATTTTTAATTGAAACATATTGGTTGTATATATTTATGTGGTACATACTTGTATTTCAATACATGTTTACAATGTATGATGATCAAATCAGGGTAATTAACATAAAACTTTATCATTTCTTTGTAATGAAAACATATGATGTCCTTTCTTCTAGCCATTTGATAACATATAATAAATTATTGTTAATTATAGATGCCTAGCACTGCTGTATACTACTAGAACTTAGAGGTTGCTTAAAGTATTTTTTAACAAATGCTTTTATCTATATTCTCTAACAATCCAAAACAAGGAAGAATCTTCAATTCTTGAAGATTCTCTTAAAAAGGTTGTGTAAATTGTCCACTCATTTTTCATCTTGCCAATATGATCTTGAATTTTTGTTACAGTTTATTATTTATCATGTACATTATACATCATTTTAGTAAAAAATTATTGCTAACATTTGTATTCTTTTTTGTATTCCCATGTATGATAACAATTTGTATTTACTTGTAAATTTAAACAGTTTCAATTACCTTTTTGCCTTTATTCATTTCTTTATTTTATGCTTTTCTCAGTTTCCCGATGAATATCTTCAGGTAGCAAAAAGATCTTTGACAACTACATTTTGAGAGTATTTAAA
Organism: Galeopterus variegatus; assembly: GCF_000696425.1. NCBI lineage: Eukaryota > Metazoa > Chordata > Mammalia > Dermoptera > Cynocephalidae > Galeopterus > Galeopterus variegatus. The sequence continues at coordinate 112,033 of NW_007732010.1, forward strand.
TACCCACAAATGTTTATGTGTTGTTTTATCTGTGAATATCAATTATTTGGTAAAAAGAATCCTTAAGGTGTAGTTTTTTACATTTCCATTTGTTTTCTGTTGTCTAATAAATGCTACGAGGAGAATTCTAAGGGTACACTCATTTTCTTCCTTCATAAGTAAATTTTAAAATTAGTTCTTGTAATGATTCTTAATTTTAAGATTTCAAAACTTCTAGGCTATGTCTAGGTGTTGCCATTTTTTTTAGGTTAAGTTCAATGAAATTGATATTTTATAGGTCTAAACTGTTGAATAGTAACAATTCCATATGGTTCTCCTGGTATGTGGCACAATTTTTGGTCTGTAGATTCAGACCTTTCTCTATACCCAACAACTTCAGGGAAGTTTTCTTTTAATGTTATCTTTAAATATTGTTTCTTTTAATCAATTAATTGTAAGCTGGGTTTATTATATTTCTGTGATGAAAGTCCTCTGCTCTTTGATTGCTGTCCTTTTGGATTTTGT
>NW_007732010.1:113951-114766 GCF_000696425.1 Galeopterus variegatus
TAATGAGACATTTGAAATGTACTCTTTAGTTATTTTGAAATATACAAGACATTATTGATTTTGGTCATCCTCCTGTGCAATAGATCTTAAAACCTATTTCTCCTATCTTTCTAAAGCTTTACACCCCTTGATCAACAACTCCCCATTCCCTCTATCCTCAATCCCCCAGCCTCTGATAACCATCATTCTATTCCTTCTATGAGTTAAACTTTATAAGATTTCACCTAAAACTGAGATCATGTATTATTTGTCTTTTTTTTCCTGGCTTATTTGACTTAACATAATATCCTCCAGATTCATCCATGTTGTCACAAATGACAGAATTTCCTCTCTTTTAAATGCTGAATAGTATTCCATTATGTTTATACAGTATGCCACATTTTCTTGATCCATTCATCCACTGATGGACACTTAGGTTGATTCCATGTCTTGGCTATTGTGAATAAGCTGCAATGAACGTGGGAGTGCAAAAATTCCTTCAACATATGAATTTCAGTTCTTTTGGGTATATAACAAGAAGTGAGATTACTGGATTGCATGGTAATTCTATTTTCAGTTTCTGAGGAACCTTCATACATGTTTCCATAATGGTTTCACTAATTTACACTTCCACCAACAATTCGTAAGGGTTTGCTCTTCTCTGCATCCTCTCAACACTTATAATCTTTCATCTTTTTGATAAAAAACATTCTAATATGTATGAGGTGATATCTCTTTGTGGTTTTAATTTGCATTTCATTAATGATTACTGATGCTGAGCATTTTTTCATGTACCTATTGACCACTTCTATGTCTTCTTTTGAGAAATGTCTGTT
>NW_007732010.1:115474-121893 GCF_000696425.1 Galeopterus variegatus
TACAGAAGATTTTGAGTTTGATGCCATCCCACTTCTCTATTTTTGTTTTGTTGCTTGTGCTTTCAGGATCATATTAAAAAAAACCCACTATCCAGACCAACATTGTGAAGCTTTTGCCTTGTTTTCTTCTAGGAGTTTTACAGTTCAGGTCTTATATTTAAGTCTTTAATCCATTTTGAGTTGATTGTTATATATAGTGTAAGATAATTTAATCCATTTTGAGTTTATTTTTATACTCATAGATGGTGCAATTTTATTCTTCTGCCTGTGGATATCTATTTTCCCAACACCAGCTATTGAAGAAACTGTCCTTTCCCCATCAAGTGTTCTTGGCACCTTTGTCAAAAATCAGTTTATTTCCAATGTATAGGTTTATTTATGGGTTGTATATCCTATTTCATTGGTCAGTGTGTCTATTTTTATTCTAGTACCATGCTGTTTTGATTACAATTGCCTTATAATACGTTTTGAAATCAGGGAGTGTGTTGCCTCCAGCATTGCTCTTTTTGCTCAAGACTGCTTTGGCTATTTGAAGTCTTTTGTGATTCCATATAAATTTAAGAATTGTGTTTTCAGTTTTTGTGAAAAATGACACTGGAATGTGATAATAATTGGATTGAATTTGTAGATTGCTTTGGATAATATGGATATTTTCACAATATTAATGTTTCCAATCCATGAATATAGCATATCTATCCATTTATTTGTGTTTTTTCTATTTCTTTCATTTGTATTTTATAGTTTTCATCACATAGATCTTTTACATCCTTTGTTAAGTTTACACCTATGTATTTAAATTTTTTGTTGCTTTCATAACTGAGATTGTTTTCTTTTTTCTTTTTTTTCTTTTTGCTAAATGGGAAATTTATTTAATGTAAATGCATACATTAATGAAAAAGAATTACCAAATCAACAATCACCTTTGCACCTTAGGAAACTAGAAAATGAAGAGCAAACTAAGCCCAGATCTAGCAGATATCATTTGCTTAATTTCCTTTTTGTGTAGTTTGTTATTAGTTAAAGAAACACTACTGGCTTTTGTATGTTGATTTTTTTAACCTGCATCTTTAGTTAATTTAAAAAATGAGTTTTAACAGGATTTTTGGTGAAGTCTTTAGGGTTTTCTATATGAGATCAGGTCATCAGCAAATACAGACAACTTCGCTTTTTCCTTTTCTATTAGGATTACTTTATTTCTCTTGCCTAATTGCTCTGTCTAGGACTTCCAGTACTGTGTTGAAAATAAGTGGTGAGAGGGGGTATCCTTGTCTTGTCCCTGATCTTAAAGGAAAAGCTTTCAACCTTCCACCATTGAGAATGATGTTAGATATAGGTTCATCACATCTGGTCTTTATTGTTTTGAGGTATATTTCCTTCACACCTAGACTGTTGAGAGTTTTTATTAAGAAAAGGCATTGAATTTTGTCAAAACTTATTTTGCATCTATTGAGATGTTACATATCTTTTTCTTCATTTTGTTAATGTGATGTATCACATTTGTTGATTTGCATATGTTGAACCATCCTTGCATCCCAGAGATAAATCCCAGTTGATCATGGTGAATAATTTTTTTAAATGTGTTCTTAAATTCAGTTTGCTGATATTTTGTTGAGGATTTTTGCCTCTATATTTATCAGAGATATTTGCCTGTAATTTTCTTTTCTTTTCTTATGTGGCTTTGGTATTAAGGTAACGCTAGCCCCATAAATTGAACTTGGAAGTATTTCCTCTTTTTTGATTTTTTGGAAGAGTTTGAGAAGAAATGATATTAACTATTCTTTTAATGTTTTGTAGAATTCAGCAGTGGAGCCATCTGGTCCTGGGCTTTTCTTCAATGAGAGAATTTTTATTACTTATTCAATTTCCTTACTTATATTCATCTGTTCATATTTTTTATTTCTTCATATTCAGTCTTGGAAGGTTATTTGTCTAGGAATTTTCCCATTTCTTCTAGGTTATTCAATTTGTTGGCATTTAATTGTTCACAGTAGTTTTTAATGATCCTTTGTATTTTCGTATCAGCTCTAATGTCTTTTTTTTTTTTCATTTCCGATCTTATTTGTTTGAGTAGTCTCTCTTTTTTCCGTTCACAGTAGTTTTTAATGATCCTTTGTATTTTCGTATCAGCTCTAATGTCTTTTTTTTTTCATTTCCGATCTTATTTGTTTGAGTAGTCTCTCTTTTTTCCTAGTTAGTCTAGCTAAGGGTTTGTCCATTTTGTTTATCTTTTCGAAAAAACAAGTCCTAGTTTTTGTTGATTTTTTTCTATTGTTTTTCTAGTCTCTATTTTATTTATTTCTGCTCACATCTTTATTATTTCCTTCTTTTTGCTAAGTTTGGGCTTAGATTGTTCTTATTTTTTTTTAATTCCTTCTGTTCTGCCTATAAGATACTCACTTTACAAGTAAGGACACATATGGACTAAAAGTGAAGGGATAGAAAAAGTTATTCTATGCAAACAGAAATTTAAAAAGAACAGGGATAGCTGTACTTGTATCAGACAAAATAGACTTTAAGTCAAAAACTATAAAAAGAGATGAAGAAGGTCAACACATAATGATAAGGAGGTTAACTCACCAAGAATACAGAACAATTGTAAATATGTATGCACCCAACATTGGAGCACTTATAGGCAAAGCAAATATTGAATTATCTGAAAGGAGAAATAGACTGCAATACGGTAATAGTAGTAAGCCTCAGTACACTATTTTCAACAATGGATAGATTATCTAAGCAGAAGATCAAAAAAGAAACATTGGAGTTGAATTCACTTTGACAAAATGGACCTCTCAGACATATACAGAAAATTCCTTTCAACAGCAACAGAATACACATTCTTCTCAAGTGCACATGGAACATTCTTAGGATAGATCATATGTTAAACTACAAAACAAATCCTAACAAGTTTAAGAAGATTTGAATCATATCAAGTATCTTTTCAGATTACAGTAGCATGAAACCAGACATCAATAAGAGGACAAATCTTGGAAAATACACAAATATGTGGAAATTAAATAACATGCTCCCAAATAACCAATGGGTCATAGGAGAAATCAAAAAGAAAATAAAAATATACCTTGAGACAAACAAAAATGGAATCATAACATACCAAAGTTTATGAGATGGAACAAAAGCATTCCCAAGAGGGTAATTTATGGCAATAAACACCTATATCAAAAAGGAAGAAAGATCATAAATAACAATCTAATGTTATACCTCAAAGAACTAGAAAAAAAAAAAGAACAAACTCAGCAGATTGAGTTTTAAAAGCGGGAAACTAAGCAATGCTATGTTTTAACAAGGAAATCTGCCTCTTTGCAAGTTTTTCTCAGTGCTTGGTAAAAATTATATACTGGGGGTAAAATTTTTCATGTCTGATTTCTTGTTTGGCCTAGATTTTCCTCTGGCATTTCATGGTCAATCCCAATTTTTTCCCTGATGTTACTGCTTGCTGAGTAGGAAAAATGCCCTGCCTCATTAGAGGAATGTTCCTTAATTTCAGCACAACATGCTTCAGCCCAGTGCAGACCAATAAGTTGGAAACTAGGCTGAAGATATTCCTTCTGCTTGTAGACTTACCTATAGATGTTTCTGCACTTGAACTCTCAGCCTTGGCAGAGCCATCACAAGTACAATTGACCTAGAGAAAACTACTCCAGGTTAACTGGTCCTGTTTCTCCCAGGAGACTGTCCCTGGAGTCATCCTCAACATAAGGTACTTCTTAGAGTCAAAATGGCTTCCTTTAGTTATTCTTTGAAACATTGCACTGCTTTTTTCCAAACAAGTGGAGTGTAATATGGCATGTGGGAACTTCCTTCAATCCCATCCCATTTGCACTCTGCATGGCAAGATTTTCTAAAATGGGTGGGGTGAGTCGGGGCCCTAGTTTCAGGGCTCTGGATTTTCTTTACTAAGTCTTTCCATTTTTGTCTTTTTTTTTAATCTTTTATTGGGTATGAGGGGATGGCAGTTAGGAGGGTGACAGAATGCTGTGTGTACCAATTTCTCTGCCACAATGGTTCCTGGAAGTGTCTCTCTAATTCTTCTGAATTGGGTATACAGTCTCTGAAGGATAAATGATAGCAGTCTTAAGCATCAGTATTGGAAACTGTTTACTGGAAGTGGAAGTTACTGTGATGTAATGAGACCACCTCAATCTTGACACATAGAGATAGCTTTATGGAAATGGAGATTTTATTATGAAATAATGATTATATCACTGTTATGTGCATTTTTTTCCAATTCATACAATATGTCAACTTTTTCTAGGAAGTCACCATGAAATCAGCACAAATTTTCTGTCAAAAATGGACCACTATCGAGATTAGAGTTAGGATTGCTGGAGGTATTATATCTGTGCTGTTCTAATTAAATGTTTCTTGTCAGAAGGAAAAGCTTTTGTTACTTTTGTGGAACTAATTTCACAACTGTTTATCCTGGGTATAAGAGGTTTGCTGGAGATGAAATGGGAAATATGGTCCTGTAGTTTCTGGTTGCACTTTTAGTTAGGATTGTGTGACTGTAAGTAAAGAGACCTTTAATTAACCTTAATTTAAAGAACAGAACCTGCCTTATGTACTCATAATCCAACATGACTTGTCTGTTTTCACTTCCTCCACACAATCTGTTTTATCCAACATGAGCTTCCTTTACCCTTCCTACACTCAAAACCTGCTACTCCTGTGGTAGGTATGCTCGCATTCCCATTGTGTGCCAAANGGAGCTACTTACATTTAAGTTTTATAAGCTGTTTATATTTAGATTCTCTTAGAAAAAAAAATCATCTGAAATGGGTGGTAGTGACCGGCACATATTAATAAAAGTACCCAGTAATTTTAAGTGGTTTAAAATTTAAAAAGAATTATTATTTGGATACAAATATATATCTATTCAACATTTAGGGAGAAATATTTATTTATGGGAGAAAATATTCACCTTGTATCGTGAGGTGAAAATGAACTTTATTAAAAAATTTATAGAGAGCATTTTTGTAAATCCATTTTTATATATTCCTACATAGGAATTGATAAAATCTGAGAAATATATGCCAACGAGTTAACAATGCTTTTCTCTGGGAAATAGAATTATAGGTGATTTTTATATCTTTCTGCTTTTGTTTTATTTTTATTTAGAAAGTTTTCTATAATAAACATGTATTACCTCTGTCCCAAAAGTAAAAAGAAGAAAAAAAGATGATGTATAATACATATATTTTAAGGCATTTCTAATTTAACTGTACTTGCTGCTAGCAATTTCACATCATTTGGCTTGGCTCACTGAGCTTCTCAAGTGATACCAGGCTGTTTATATTAGAGAGTACTACAAATTGGATAACCAAAAATCTCCTAGAGAGAGCTCATAAAATGACATGGTTGGATGGAAACCCGAACAGATGGGCTAACTCTACCATGTGCTATATTAACCCTGCTGTTCTCAGACTTGTGGCCAATAACACATTGGAAAAGTACAATTCTAAAAATAAGTTGGTGAAATGGAAGATGTTTAAGCAATTTAATCTGTGAGTTGGGACTTAGTGGACAGGCTCTTGTTGAAATGTTTCACTCTTATTAAGACCATTTTTTTATGATTGTGAAAATACTTGAGCTCCAGAGGAATTCTGGAAAGATGGACTTTAATGGGGGAAAATGGAACAGCAACCCAGTATGTTTCCAAGCAGCTCAACTGCCATCAGTATATTACATTAAAACTAATGGAAACATTGTCTCATTATGTATATGATGACGATAAGCAAAGGGAGAGTGGAGTTGTAATTGGCTAAATGAAGAGAATAGGACTGTTTCCTGATCTTCTGCACGTTCCAGTCACTAGTTGGAAATCAGTGACAAAAATACACACAATAGTACTGTGGAAAAAACATTTCTGTGATATGTAAAGAGGTCAGCCTACTCCTAAATTATGTGTCTGAATTATGAATAGAAAAAAATACTTCAAAGACATTCATTGTCAAAATTTAAAATAAAACTTTAAATAAGAGTAGAAATCTACAACTTTTGGAAATACTTCTTTTAAATAACTAAGTAATAGTCCATTCGATGTCAACAGAAATCTAAAGAGTCTTTTAGTAATGTAGCAACAACAGAAGAGAGGCAGGTAATTCCTTTTTGAGTGGCAAGTGGGTATAGAGACTGAGTTGTTAGAAAGCCTGTTTTTTTTTTTTGTCACAAATCTGTCATTAACTAGGTTTACAACCTTGAAAAAATATTACTTATGTTTTGTGAGACTCAGCATCCTTTTATGAAAAGATGGAGCTAAAGAGATGAAATTTGAGAGCCTTCCCAATGTCATAATTCTGTAATAAGCATACATTTTAGAATTTATTTCAAACTGAAGTTATGTAGAAGGAGCTTGTCCCATAGAAGATAAAGTTGTAGTGATATGATATTCTCAAGCCTGTTTC
>NW_007732010.1:123142-124525 GCF_000696425.1 Galeopterus variegatus
GCGGGCGCACTATCCAGTGCGCCACCGGGCCGGCCCAAAAAAGTATAATCGTTGTTACCCTAGAATAAAACAATACCAGAAACTAACTCAAGGAATTGAGTTTCTCAAAGGAATTGAGTTACAAAGCAGTGGTTACTAGACCACTTTTGGAAACTTTCTTTTAAGATAGTTTGTCAAACATGTAGGTTATGATTTCAAAGAATTTTAAGATTACCACTGTATGATTATAAAGATTTATTTGGTTCCTGGAAAAATAATTGGCTTGCCTAAAGTAATTCCACAGACTGATAAGCAAAAACAACAAAATACATAGTAGTTCTAATATTCAATTCATCTTATTTGAATATTAGCTATTAACAAATCAAAAGTTTTCATGAATGCTCACTATAAAGCAAGGGAAAGAGAATAGAGAAATAAGTATGAGAAGTACAAGAAAACAAGATATCTTTGGAAATATAATTAAAATGCTGGGTATTTATTGACATTAAAAATAGGGATTGCATCAGTGGTTTTATTCAAGGAGAGTTCACTGCAGGCCAGAGAAAGCAGACTCAGTGACATGGTAGGGAAGGAAATTCTATTTTTTACTGCATACTTGAATATGATAAAGAATGTAATTAATTTGTAAATTGGAATGGATGGGGGATGGTCAAATGAAAAGCTCTCCCCAAAGAATTTTGAGATGTTACTGAGACATTAAAGTGAAATTTGCAGATCATGGAAGAAGAGGGTCCTTGCTGAGAGATATTTCTAGCAGTGAAGTGACCAATCTCCTTCTCAGAAAGGAGTAGACAAGGTTCTAATAACAGAGCAAAATTATGAAGAATATTCCACAAATTATATGTTTCTTTAAAGAGTGGAAAAAGTAAAGGCAAGTAAGATCTATCACTGGGCACTCTTCATGAAAACAGAGAAGATAGTGACTGAACGGTCAAATCATGAACACTGAAGGACGAATTAACACTTGAATCCAGAAGAGACTAATAGATGCTACAAATAGAAATTAGTACAGTGGACAGTCTGAAGAACTCAGTTCTGAGGGAACATCTTAAATTTAGTAGAAGGACATACCTAAATCTCTAATTATCCTATTCATTTAATGATTCCAAACTGCATTTTTCTCCCATTCTCTGTTCAACTGATAATTTAAGTAAAAATTCTGGGTAAAATGAGTCTCTACATAGATCTTCAGTTTAAGGAATTTATTCAATTATTACTTGCTTCAGTATAAGTCTGAGTCTGAAACCAAGAAATATTAACTTTGACCTTTGGGAACGATAGGTATACAGTTTTATTGCCAACCTTGAAGGAGAGACACTTTTTATAACAACTACAATCCTTTGAAGTTGTTACAACAAGCAAACGGAAAGGACATTGTTGGGT
>NW_007732010.1:125980-127600 GCF_000696425.1 Galeopterus variegatus
TTTTCAAGATTTCTGAAGTCCTAAATTATTCAAAACTCCAAAGGGTAAAGGTCCTGGCTTCTGGGGAAGGAGTATTTTGAGGCAGAGTGGTCTTTCCAGAACTCCTTCAATCAGACCATGGAGGCCATAAATCAAGTCAAACCAACAGTGGTTCGGTTTTTAGGCTGCACACAAGGCATCTGTCCTCCACTGTTGAAAATCCTGTCAAACTTTATGAGTATGTTTTTTTGTTTTTTCCCTCACAGCACCTCCTCTCTTCAACTTTAAAAATGAGTTGCTGTGCCTATATCCTCTTTAGAGGTCTTTCCAGTTAACATACCAACCTAGGAGAAGAAGTAGAGCTTTTAACTTCTATGTCAATGAAACCAGGAAAATGAAAGGGTTTTCAAGCAAGACAATTTGTATATAGGTCCCTTAGCAATTAAAGGATATTCAAAGAAAGTCAGTTTTAAAATGGAAGTTACCTGCTCTCTATCTGTATCTCATAAAACTCTAAGCCTTAAAAATCTTTGTAAGCAGTCCAGTTTATTTAAAGATACAGCAACAAAAAAATTCAGAATTGTTTAAACCCACACCCAGGATATTTGTCCTTATTATCAGTGCTTTCTTCCTTCCAAATGCCTGTATTATCTACAAATTTTTGTGTGAAATAAATATAGATGGGATTGAGCCACATTTTGTAATTTAAAAAAAATTTAGTCTTTATGTTTTGTTTCAATTATATAATTTCTTAGGTTTTCCAATATACATTTTCATGTTTCATTATCTCGCCAAGACTCTATAGAAAAAAAATTATAGCCTTAAATGCTAAGCAAAAATATCAATGGCAAATAAAGAAAACTTATTTTTATCATTCTGTATCTTTCCAATCTTCCTGAATCCTGTACCTGTGAAGGGAATTTTGGACAGAAGCATTGGAGCCATTTGGGGATTCCCTTGGACCTAACATTTTGTTGGCTGTGAATTGTACCCCATTATGTGCTACACTGCACTTTATTTCCCACATTTGGCACTTTTAGTGATAATTCCTCCAAACAGACACAGGGAGCCATGCTTGGTATTCTTTAAAGAGAACAAATAGATGAGCTAATTGTTTTAAATGCCTCCAGTGAGATAAGTGGCAGGATGCTGGAATTGATCATCTAATTACCTATTCACTATCACAGAAAAGAGGAAAATCTAGCCATAATTAATGTTTAGGGAATGCAAAAGTTGTCATCTTAAATCAAGGTGAAATATAATAACCACAATGAGGACTTATTGCGGAAAAATACAAATGGTTTGCTAGATGCTGGGGGATTGGCTGCTTATTTTTTCACCTAATTGAGTGTTGGCACTTGCAATATGGTATCGCCAAAGACACCATAGTCTGGAATTAGTTCTAGAATTTAGTTCTGATTTATAAGCATTTTCATTTACAGAACTTTGGATGCCATTCCACTTGATGTCAAGAGAATGGCTACAGAGTCCTCAGTCCAGGTCCAGTGACATATCCGTTTAGGCAAGTCACTTGCCAGAAAAGGGCAATGGCAAAGCAGTTTTGCTGATTAATAAAGCTATGTTATTAGTTAAAGGGAAAGTGTGAAAATATCCCATAGGATGTACACAAGGAAAGTATCA
>NW_007732010.1:128213-131145 GCF_000696425.1 Galeopterus variegatus
TGTTATTAGTTAAAGGGAAAGTGTGAAAATATCCCATAGGATGTACACAAGGAAAGTATCATGAGATATACACAAGCCTGCAGAACGACATACCTTTATTTCTAGTGCATATGTATTTATTCTATGAGTAGTAATATTGTGATCAATTCAAGGGAAAAAGAAAAGTTGTCAGAGACTAGGAAGGAGTTTAGAAGGAAAATGTTTACATAAATGGTTTGGTCATTTTCTCACTTTTTGCCAATTATCTTTACAAATCTGGTTGATCGCTTGGTGATGTACTTGGTAAATATTAAGTAAGCAGGTTATTTCTACACATTGGTATACTTCCTGCTCTTTCATCCTAGAAGGACCTCAGTGTCTTCTCTATTTCCCAACTTATCACTACCAAAGTGGAAGTACTTTTCTCTGGGCTCACCTTTGCTCAGCTCTAGAATGATTTGGGTGTGGTCTAGAGAGAGACGGTGTCCAAGGAGGAAACTTAGAGTATTCAACTCTAACGCATAGGTTATTGTATCCATGCAAAGTCGGCATTGCATCGCAACAGGGACCAGTGTAGCATATGAACAGTAGGGGGACCATGTAATATTGTCACCTAAAACTAGACACTTCTAAGAGCTAAAGAAATACAGATTTATTAATTCACTAGGATAGAGGCATCCTCAGCCAGACTGAATGTATGATTACACTGTCTAAGAGATTACATTAGCATTTGGAGCAGTAATGAAGTATTTCTGATCTGGCCCTGTCCTCTTGCATATAACTCCCTAGGATGGACTTGAGAACCTTGCAGAGAATGGGTGTAGGAGAATAGGGTTTGAGTTGTAGAGATCTTGGGTTCTAGCCATCTGTCAGTATTTGTCAGTCACACACACACGATGCACACACACAACACACACACACACACTTGGGAAAGAGCCAAGTTTTGATATATTTGGCATACAAAGGCTTGGATATACATACTAGGGAATGGAAAGGGATGGGGAGAACAAGACTTGGGTAATGGGAGAAGCTTCTATTGATTATATTCCAACTGCAAGTGCAACTGTAGGACTGCTAAACTAGGTCCTATTTAGTAACAGCAGGATATGATATTAACGATGATGTTTCCTCTCTATAATCAGAGCCAGCTCACTCAGCAACTTCATCTGTGAGAGCATCTGGCTTACACACTCCAAAATCTTACAAGGTGGCAAGGCTCCCAAACTGTGGTTATGGTTATGGAAGGTAAAATGTGAGGACTGGATTTATTATGAGAGCCAGGACAAGTTTACCCAGAACCTCAAACTGTAAATGGGGTCTACAGGCCTAGTTGAAAACATCTCTTGTGAAGTGACTAGGAATTGGTAAAGGCAAAGATTGGAATTAATTTCCAGCACTAGGGAAGACTATAAATTTCTGCAGTCATTCCATTTTGACAGTGGGAAATTTTCATGTTTTTTTCCTAATTTTGTAGATGTGAAAAAGTGGTTGTGATAAGCCTATGTGTCCTGTTGATCTTCTAGAATCTTTGGAAATATAGAGAATAAGAAAAAATTGAAATGAAAAATTTTAACTTTAGAGGTTTTGAGGAAATTTTAATATCCTTGATGGAAGATAGCTGCAGAAGAAAATTCCAACCAAGTTAGATTACCAAAAGGGTTCTTTCCATCTGGGACCCAGGAGATATAAAGAATTTGGAGAAAGAAGATATTTTGGTTTTACTTTGGGACTTTAATTTCTGTCCTTGTAAAGCTAAAATAAGTATCACTAAAATAAAATAAATTTATTTATTTCTCTAAGGAAAATAATTTTGTGGGAAAAATTGTTTTAAAGTGAATTTAATAAGTTATAAAATCAACCTGGGGTGCTAAGAGATTATCAATAAGTAAACTACTGGTTTAGAATATTAATATTTGGTCAATTTGCCTTCAAAGACACAAATAACTATGACCTTCAAGTCAAAGAAGTAGTATATATTATGTAATCATAAATATATGGTTAAACAAGCAGAGAAAGACCCATTTAGCTATAAATAAATTAGAAAACAAAACTCTGAAAAGCAAACTTTACTGCTGAAAAGCTTTGAAAATATGCTATCGCCTATTGGTCACTAAAGTATCTCCCCTTAGATGAGTATTATAAAAATCTATAAATAAAAAATTAATTTCTAAAAGTCTGCATTCACCACTGGAAAGGAAAAAAGGATTGTTTCCAGCCCCACCCACAAGTACTTGTTCCCAGCCCCACAAGTCCCTATCCTTTACAAACAGACAAAAAAAGCCAGGACCTAAAAGGACCTACGAAACCATCTATCTGCTATTTGATCCAATTTGGTTTTGGCCCATTATTTTTTTCATTCTCCCTGAACAAATAATGTGGGGATTTAGATTTATTATGAGTGCCAGGACAGGTTCACCCAGAACTTTAGTTTGCAAAATCACACCCCAACAACTGTACAGGATCATTCATCTAATCAGCAAAGCCCTATTGAGGACCCTATGAGGCCTGCCTGCAATGGGCTTCCAGTCTCCTCAGAGTTGCCATTAGCTGGAATACAGAGTCTGACAAGGACTTAGATAAACAGAAGCCAATTGGGTAACTGGATTATCTTTCAGGGTTCTTATAATCATATTTGCCAGACAAAAATATAAAAATAATATATAATTCTGTCATGTTCAAAGATGTTACCAAGCAATTATGTAATGACACAAAGCATTCTATAGAATTTTATTATAATGAGTTTAGATCAAGAAGGGGAGAAACTTAAAATATACTAAGAAAACAAAATACAATTGAAATTAAATTATCGAAATGAGTTGACTATAATCTTAGTGGAGATTGCAAGCATCTTTGGTTAAGTAGAAATTTAAATAAACCATGGGACTACGTGGAGTCTTTGTGGTCAAAACAACTACATAAAGAAATGAGATGCCCTATCTGGGGCTCAGAAAAA
>NW_007732010.1:132429-133706 GCF_000696425.1 Galeopterus variegatus
GTTCAATTAAAATGTATTAAATGATCCCCAGCTTCATCCTCATGAATCTAGTTGAATAGACCTTTACGATTTGCATTATGTGGTGTTGATTAAGGAGATCACTTATCAACACTGCTTTGTTTAAAAACGAGAAGATTGTTTCTCATGTGAAAGTTTCTGAAAATGTTATCTGTTCTTTAATGTGAAGACATCAGTGTGTTTTATTGATTTAAGTTTTTGTATTTATTGTTCCCTAAGTGTGGAAATATGCCCCTTTGACTGAACAATGTTTCTTGCTTAGTATTGAAAAATGACCTCATTCTTTTGTAAGTATTAGTCACATTTTAATGGGGACATATTCAACGTTTGTACAAGAACTCCTGAATCTTCTGAAAGCATTATCATCACACATGGGTGAATTTCAATTACTGATGGTGCCACCAATTCAATGTTCTTCCTATAGTACAATCACAGATGAAGGTGAGCTTTAGATGGTCAATGACTAAAGGCATTGAAGCAACTGATGTCATTTACTTTCTGTTTGTATCTTTTTTGTTCTTAGTGGTTGCTACTCCTAGTAAGCAAGATATCCTCTTCCAAAATATGCTAAGCTCTGAAAATATAAGATTATTCTCTAAGTATGATTGTTTCTTTAAGTTAATGCATTATTATTACCTCCCATTTGCTACATGGTAAAAATGAGGCACAAAATAGAATCAGGTTTTGAAGTGAAATCTCAGGAAAGGGAAATGGATTTAGCTCTTTAATGGAAAAGTGAAAAAGAAAGTTGCAAACAAGACAGAAAGATCTCTTGAATTACACTTGGAAAATGGCTGCTGGGGAAGCAGAATTTATTAAACAGTTGGGCTGAAGGTGGGCAGAGAATATGAGATACTTTACTTTTTCCATTCAGTCAGTATAAGGTTGAAAGAAGATGCTTTTGAGCATTATTCCAATCATGGCAGGAGGTACAGATCAAGGAAAATCTTTAGAATCCACTAGGTCACTGTTAAGATTCCCCACATTACCTACCTGGAAAGTTATTTTCTCCACTGTCAACAAGTCTAAAGTGTTGATCACAGTACTGATAGAGAGCAGGCACTCAACAAAATGAAAGGATTTTGAATATTAATGAGAGAAGTTAAAAACTGCTCAGACAAATAAGAAGCCACACACTCTACCCTGAGAATCATTTTCCTCATCTGTAGGTTGTATATCATGACCCAATTCTCTGGCTTGTAGTGAGAATTAAATCAATAAAGCACATGAAAATGGTTTGCACCGAGCCTGGCTCATTG
>NW_007732010.1:135556-136688 GCF_000696425.1 Galeopterus variegatus
CAAAGAAGATGCCTGTATTGTGATAAAGGGATCTATCCAGCAAGAAGACATAATAATCACAAATATATGTGCACCCAACACCAGAATACCCAGATACAAAAAGCAAACACTATTAGGCCTAAAGAAAAAGATAGATCCCAAAATGAAAATAGTAGGGGACCTGAACACTCCTATCTCAGCACTGGACAGATCATCAAATCAAGACAGAAATACAAGATTTAAACCACACTTTACATGAATTGGACTTGGCAGATATCTACAGAACATTTCATCCAACAACTACAGAATTAACAATCTTCTTATCAGCACATGGAACATTTTCCAAAATAGGCCACATGTTAGGTCACAAATCAAGTCTCAACGAATTTTTAAAAATTGAAATTATTTCAGGTATCCTTTTGGACCATGGTGGATTAAAACTAGAAATCAATAACATGCAAAACTCTGGAAATTAGATGAAAACCTGGAAATTAAACAACATACTACTGAATGACCTATGGGTCCGAGAAGAAATTAAACAAGAAATCAAAAAATTTCTTGAAACTAATGAAAATAAAGACACATCATACCAAAACCTGTGAGATACTGCTGGAGCAGTACTAAGAGGGAAGTTTGTTGCAATAAACACTTACATCAAGAGAACGGAAAGATCTCAAATAAACAACCTAACACTACACTGCAAAGAACTAGAAAAACAAGAACAATCCAATCCCCAAATTAATAGATGGAAAGACATAATTAAGATCAGACCAGAATTAATGAAGTAGAGATCCCCAAAATAAAGCAAAAGATTGGTGAAACAAAAAGTTGGTTTTCTCTAAAAATAAGTGAAATAGTAAAACAATTAGCTAGGTTAACTAAAAAAAGAAGATCGAATACCCAAATAACAAAAATAAAAAATGAAAATGGAGACATTACAATCAATTCCACAGAAATATAAAGATTCATTAGAGACTCCTGGAAACAACTATATGCCAACAAATTTGAAAACCTGGAGGGAATGGACAAATTTATGGACATATAAAAAATTTCTGACCATATAAAAACTACCAAGACTGAACCCAGAAGAAATAGAAAACCTGAACAGACCAATATCAAGCAATGAGATTGAAGCAGTAATCAGCTGTCTTCC
>NW_007732010.1:137425-140448 GCF_000696425.1 Galeopterus variegatus
AAACTATTCAAAAAAATTGAAACAGAGACCATTCTTTCAAATTCATTCTAAGAGGCCACCAGCACCCTGATACTAAACCAAAGACACAGCAAAAAAAGAAAACTACAGGCCGATATCTCTGATGAACAGAAACACCAAAACCCTCAACAGAATATTAGCAATCAGAATGCAGTAACACATACAAAAATTATACAATATGATCAAGTGGGATTCATCCCAGGAAGTCAGAATAGTTTAAAATACGCAAGTCCATAAGTGTGAAATCCCACATCAACAAAATCAAGGTAAAAAACACATGATTACTTCAATAGATGAAGAAAAAGCATTTGACAAAATTCAACATCTCTTCATGATAAAGACTCTCAGCAAATTAGGTATAGAAGGAAAATTCCTCAACAAGATTGAAGTGATGTATGACAAACTCACCACCAATATCATCCTGATATATTCAACTTGTTTGAGTCATTGAACAGGAACAAGACAAGGATGCCCACTCTCAGCACTCCTATTTAACATAGTATTAGAAGTACTAGCCAGAGCAATCAGGTAAGAGAAAGAAATAAAGGGCATCCAGACTGGAACTGACAAAGTCAAATGTCCCTGTTTTCAGATGACATGATCCTGTATATAGAAAAGCCTAAAGACTCCACAAAAACTATTAGAGCTAAAAAACTAATTCAGTAAAATTGCAGGATACAAAATCAACACCCAAAAATCAGTATTGTTTGTATGCTCCAATAATGAACTAACAGAAAAAGTCAAGAAAGCAAGCCCTTTTACAAGAGTCACCCAAAAAATAAAATACAATGAGAACTAGAAATCATTGCCAAAAGAAATTAAACCGGATAAAAAGATGGAAAGATATTCTATGCTCTTGGATTAGAAGACTTAACATTTTGAAAATGTCCATACTACCCAAAGCAGTCTATAGATTTAATGCAATCCCCATCAAAATACTAATGACATTCTTTATAGAAATGGAAAAAAACAATCCTAACATTCATATGGAATGAGAGAAGACCCTAAATAACCAAAGCAATCCCGAGTAAGAAAAAATAATGCAGGAGGCATAACACTACCCGACTTCAAATTATACTACAATGCTAACCAAAACAGCATAGTACTGTCATAGAAATGGTCATTCATCATGATGGAACAGAATAGAAAACCCAGAAATCAACCCACATACTTAAAGCCAATTAATATTTGACAGGGTAGCAGAAGAACTGGAGAAAGGACTGCCTGTTTAATAAATGCTGCCGGCTAAACTGGCATCCATATATAGAAGAATAAAACCAGACTGTACTTCTCACAATCTACCAAAATCAACTCAAAATGGATGAAAGACTTATTAGACCCCAAAATATAACTATAAAACTTCTAAAAGAAAACATAAGCAAAATACTTCAGGATGTAGGACTGGGCAAAGACTTTATGAGTAAGACCCCAAAAGCACAGACAGCAAAAGAAAAAAATAAATGAAATTAAAAAAGAGCAGAGCAAAAGAAAAAAATAAACAAAATTAAAAAAGAGCACAGCAAAAGAAACAGTTAACAGAGCAAGAAGACCACCTAAGAATGGGAGAAAATATTTGTAAATTATGCACCTGACAATGGATTAATATCCAGAATNTGGATGAAAGACTTATTAGACCCCAAAATATAACTATAAAACTTCTAAAAGAAAACATAAGGAAAATACTTCAGGATGTAGGACTGGGCAAAGACTTTATGAGTAAGACCCCAAAAGCACAGACAGCAAAAGAAAAAAATAAACAAAATTAAAAAAGAGCACAGCAAAAGAAACAGTTAACAGAGCAAGAAGACAGCCTAAGAATGGGAGAAAATATTTGTAAATTATGCACCTGACAATGGATTAATATCCAGAATATACAAGGAACTCAAACAAGTTAATAGTAAAAGAACGAGTAACCCTATTAAAAAATGAGCAAAGGAGCTCAATAGACATTTCTCAAAGGAAGATATACAAATGGCTAACAGACACGGGGAAAAATGCTCAGCATCTTACTAAGCATCAGGGAAATGCAAATCAAAACCACGTTGAGATATCATCTCACACCAGTTAGACTGGCCATTATCAAAAAGATAGAGAATAATAAATGCTGGTGAGGATGTGGAAAAAGGAGAACCCTCCTATGCTGTTGGTGGAATTATAAATTAGTGCAGCCATTATGGAAAACAGTGTGGAGTTTTCTCAAACAACTAAGATAGAACTGCCATATGACCCAAAAATCCCACTGCAGGGTATATACCCAAAGGAATGGAAATCATCATGTCATCATGGATTCCTGCACTCCCATGTTTATTACAGCTCTATTTACAATAGCTAAGAGTTGGAACCAACTTAAATATCGATTAATAGATGACTGAATGAGGAAAATGTGATAAATACATACAATGGAACACTACTCTGCCATAAAAAAGGAAAGAAATTCTGCCATTTGCAGCAACATGGATCAACTTAGAGAAAATTATGTTAAGTGAAGTAATCCAGGCAGAGAAAGAGAATTACCACATGTCCTCACTCATAAGTGGGAGCTAAAATAAATAAATAAATAAAGTTCCAACAATAACAATAATCTGTTGAACTTTCAAAAGGAGTGAACAGAACTGAGACCACTAGAAGTGAAAAATGGGGAGGTGATGGGGAGGGGGTTAGTAAGAAATTGGTAAAGGGCCACAAAATATGATTATATTGTGTAATGATAAATACGGTAATTAAAAAAAATGAGAGAATACAATCTACCATCAGTCAATTAACAGAATCTATAGTCTTGGGCAATGTGATCTGGGGGACAGAGGTATTAGCTATCAGCTCCTCAAAAAGGCATTAGCATAGCCTGTTCATCACCAAAGCTAAGTTTATTGTAGTATGGAAGAATGCCTCCTTGATAGATTCTTAGTGGTATCTCAGGTTGGGGGTGTTTTATAAAAGTTAAAAGTTCTTTTGATGGCAGGACACATCATAATGACACTCAGAGAGATGAAAGGTAGAACTTTTTG
>NW_007732010.1:141327-143162 GCF_000696425.1 Galeopterus variegatus
TTCTTTTGATGGCAGGACACATCATAATGACACTCAGAGAGATGAAAGGTAGAACTTTTTGTTGCTTACACCTGCAAAAAGAAAAGCCTGCCAGGCAGGAATATCCAGGGGTTTGTGTCTCATAGGTATGGTAAGCAGGATAGGGTTAGCTAGGTTTTGTGAGTTCCTTGTGAATTGGCTAATTTGAGTAATTTTCTAAGCTATAGTTGTCTGGTACCTGGCCCTGGGCTGATTAGGGCAGATGCATAGCAGCCAAGAGCACTTCCAATAAGGAAGTGATTGGTGTATGGACTTAATGAGCTGCTCAAGAGAGGGAACTGTCCAGACTCTAGTCAGGGGTTAAAAACTGAGTCAAGACAGCATTTAAAAGCAAAGAGGACTGCAAGGAAGTAAATGCCAAAACTATATTACAGGAGGATGTCAGGGGATGATGTTTATCATGTACTGGGGGCTGGGCTCATGTGGTTTAAGGTGGTTTTTTCATGGCAGAAACTGATTGGGATTGGGCAAAGTTTGTAACATAATTCTTTAATATTGTGGAAGCATGGAAAGGTGAGGATCTGAAAACAGATCTTCATCAACTGTTGCTTGGTAAGCCAGCTGTTAGTCCAGGTGAACAACTTATAGTCTTAAGAAGGGGGCTGTTTGCCTAGATTAGTGAGCTGTTTACCAGGACACATTGGTCCTTAGGAATTTTCTGAAACAAACAGTGAAGATATTCACAACAATCCTTTTTTCTCAGGCTGGAATTTCTTAAAATAAAAAGAAAGTCATGTTGACACAAGTGGCTTCAGTTTTCAAAAGTCCTTATATTTAAACAATATGGATTCAGATGATCTTAGTCGCAGAAGAAAGAATATCAGTTTGTTACTTAAACACTAGAAGTAACATAGAATATAGTATGAAGACAACACACATGAAATGATAGCATACCCACAAATAACATATATATGCTTATGAATATATAGGAAAATAGATTGGTATATTCAATATTTACACACATATTAAACTGTGTATTCATATTTGATATTCTATAATGTTGAAAATAAAGCAAGATGATATAAAGGAAGTGTATATTAGGCAATGTACTACAGTTGAAAGAGCATTAGAATGAGAAAGGAAGCCAACTTCAAGTCTAACTTGACCTTAACTTCCCATGAAGATCATGTTTCAACTTGTGTAAGTCACTGATTAAGTTTTAGGCTGAAAACTGTACTGTTTTTGTTTTCTTCGTAACCACAGTGCAGTGTTGAGCACAAAATTAATGATCAGTAAATGTTTGCTAAATCAAAGAAGGAATGAATTTGATAGTCATAGAAGTGATAGTGGGAGAAATGGGTATTGAACAGTGCAATAAATGGAGTGTAAATGGAGAGAAAGAAGAGAAAACATTCCAAAAGAGGTGGAGAGGAGACCCGTCCTCCGAGAGTCCTGCCCCACTGATCCTCAGGCCCCAAGGCAGCAATGCCAACCCGGCAGCCCTGAGGCAACAACAGGCAGCTGAGCATCAGCAGTACTCCCTTTCACTGCTTCAGACACCAGGGTGGAATGAGTGGACTGTGAAAGCCTTTGCCACAATGACTAAACACTAATGGAGAAATACTAGTAATATGAAAAACCAAGAGAGTAACACCATCAAAGGAAGACAATAGCTCTCAATACAAGATCCTATAGAACAGAAAGTCCTTGGAATAACTGACAAGGAAATTTGAGAAACAATTCTAAGGAAACTAAATGAGATACAAGAAGACTCAGTTAAACAGCACAATGAAATGAAAAAAAAAATGTATACAGGACCTGAAAGAGGGAATGTACAAAGAAATCAATGCCCTGAG
>NW_007732011.1:0-1425 GCF_000696425.1 Galeopterus variegatus
TGCTATAAACTTCCCTCTTAGTACTGCTTTGGTTGTATCCCACAGGTTTTTGTATATTGTGCTTCTGATTTTATTTGTTTCAAGTAATTTTTAAGTTTTCTTCTTAATTTCCTCTTTGACCCATTGGTTATTCAGGAGCATGTTGTTTATTCTCCATGTATTTGTACAGTTTCAGAGGTTTCTCTTCCTGTTGCCAAATTAGTCATAAAAGGGATGTACCTCAACACAATAAAGGCCACTTATGAAAAACTGACAGCTAATATTATCCTGAATGGGGAAAAGTTGAAAGCTCTTCCTCTAAGAATGAAACAAGACAAGGATGCTCACTCTTTCCACTCTTATTCAACATAGTACTGGAAGTCCTAGGCACAGTGATTAGGCAAGAGGAAGAAGTAAAGGACATCCAAATTGAAAAAGAAGAAGTCAAATTATCCCTATTTGCTAATGACATGATCTTCTATAGAGAAAAGCCTAAAAGCTCCACCAAGAAACTCTTAGAGCTGACAAATGAATTCAGTAAAGTTGTAGGATACAAAACCAACATGGAAAAATCAGTAGCATTTCTATACACAAATAATGAGCAAGATGAGAAAAAAATCAAGAAAACAATCTCATATATAATAGCTACCAGAAAATTAAGATACCTAAGAATTAATTTAACCAAGGAGGTGAAAGATCTTTACAACGAAAACTATAATACACTGATGAAAGAAACTGAAGAGAATATAATGAAATAGATATTCCAAGTTCATGGACTGGAAGAATTAATATTGTGAAAATGACCACACTACCAAAATCAATCTACAGATTCAATGCAATCCCTATCAAAATATCAATGACATTCTTCACAGAAATAGAAAAAAATTATATGGAATCACAAAAGACCCCAAGTAACCAAAGCAATCCTGAGCAAAAAGAACAAAGCTGGAAATATCACACTACCTGACTTCAAAATATATTACAAGGCTATAGTAACCAAAACAGCATGGTACTAGCATAAAAAAAGGCACATGGACTAATGGAATGGAATAGAGAACCCAGAAATAAAGCCATGTATTTACAGCCNTTGTCAGGTGGTGGCAGGAAATGCAGACAGAAAAATCAGTCTTTTTTCTGAAGTGTTCCTGGCATCTGAGAAGGCGGCCACCCACAGTGTGTCTGTGTTTACCATTTCCCAGGACTGTTAGCAAAGAAAGCTGTGGATGCTGGCCTGAATGTGAAGCCTTACATCAAAACTAGCCTGTCTCCTGGAAGTGGTGTGGTCACCTACTACCTACGAGAAAGCGGAGTCATGCCTTATCTGTCTCAGCTTGGGTGAGAGGGAGTTGCCTTTTACATCATTGCTTTTGTTGTATCTTATTGCTCATTCATCTTGCTGTGTCACCTTGTAACACAAGGTGAGCTTATCTGATGGTGTTTAGTTGC
>NW_007732011.1:2363-3685 GCF_000696425.1 Galeopterus variegatus
AGGCACATGGACTAATGGAATGGAATAGAGAACCCAGAAATAAAGCCATGTATTTACAGCCAACAATTTTTGATAAAGGCACCAAGAGAATTCATTGGGGGAAAGGACAATCATTTCAATAAATGGTGTTGGGAAAACTAGGTAGCCATATGCAGAAGAATGAAACTAGATCCCTATCTCTCACCATATAAAAAAATCAACTCAAAATGGATAAAAGATTTAAATGTAATATCTGAAACCATGAAATTACTGGAAGAAAGCATAGGGAAAATGTTTCAGGACATTGGGCTGGTCAAAGACTTTATGCAGAAGGCATCAATAGCAAAGGCAACAAAAGCAAAAATAGAGAAATGGGATTAAGCCAAATGAAAAAGCTTCTGTAAAGCAAAAGAAACAATCAACAACGTGAAGATACAACCTTCAGAATGGGAGAAAATATTCACAAACTATGCATCCACCAAGGGATTAAAATCCAGAATACACAAGGAACTCAAACTCAATAGCAAGAAAACAAATAATCTGATTTAAAAACTGGGCAAATGAGCTGAATAGACATTTCTCAAAAGAGCATATACAAATAGCCAACATGTACATGAAAAAACACTCAATATTACTAATCATCAGGGAAATGCAAATCAAAACCACAATGAGATATTATCTCACTCCAGTTAGAATGGCTGCAACGAACATGGAGGTGCAGATATCTCTTTGGCATACTGATTTTATTTTCTTTGGATATGTAACCAATAATGGGATTGCTGGATCACCTGATAGTTCTATTTTTAATTTTTTGAGAAACCTCCATACAGTTTTCCATAATGGTTGCACTAATTTACATTCCCATCACTGCAGCATTATTCACAATAGCCAAGTTATGGAGTCAACCTAAATGTCCATCAGCAGATGAATGGATAAAGAGAAGGTTGTATATACCTACCTACAATGCTTTGAAAAATATTTAAATTAGAGCAAATTTCAGTGAGGTTTGGACAGAGATCTGAATAACTGTAGAAAGAGATCTTCTTAAGGATTCTCCTATCCCTGCCTCTATTCTGCTGTGCCAGCTTGCTGTTTCTGCCTTCAACTCATTCACTTTGGGATCTTAGACAAGTTACCCAAACTGCCTCTGTGTAATCAGCCTGGAGTCTAGGCTCTGATCTGACCCTTTGAACTTCTCCCACCTTTTCTCCTGGACGTTTTTCATTTTGGGGCCTACCTTCTCATATTCCGTCAAATCATCTGATCCATGGGATCTTTACCAGACAGGAGAATGGAAGGCAGGGTAACCAAGCCAAAGTGCCCTGCCTTTCCAGGGCTCTGAC
>NW_007732011.1:3964-11296 GCF_000696425.1 Galeopterus variegatus
CAAATCATCTGATCCATGGGATCTTTACCAGACAGGAGAATGGAAGGCAGGGTAACCAAGCCAAAGTGCCCTGCCTTTCCAGGGCTCTGACACCTGATAGAAGCACTCTTGACACATTTCATAAGGCAAATGCAGGTTTCTACCTCTAATGATTGGGGTCATCCTTGCTCAGAGCCACTCTATCCTCTCTATTTCTTCCCTCCCTTCCTTTTCTTTCCTTATTCACCAGAGGCAGCAATGTAGAGAAAGTATAAAAATTTTAAAATCTGTTTAATTTCAAACATTTACTAACTGCATGACTTGGCTAGACTGAGCTACAAATCTATCATAAATCAATTTATGGCTACTGAGCTATACATTTTTAACATAATAAAACCTATTTTATCTTACTGATAAATTAAATAAAGCAATTTATGCAAAATGCCAGCTACAAAATTATAACTTCTATCATTACTACCCTGATAGAAGCACTCTTGACACATTTCATAAGGCAAATGCAGGTTTCTACCTCTAATGATTGGAGTCATCCTTGCTCAGAGCCACTCTATCCTCTCTATTTCTTCCCTCCCTTCCTTTTCTTTCCTTATTCACCAGAGGCAGCAATGTAGAGAAAGTATACAAATTTTAAAATCTGTTTAATTTCAGACATTTACTAACTGCATGACTTGGCTAGACTGAGCTACAAATCTATCATAAATCAATTTATGGCTACTGAGCTATACATTTTTAAAATAATAAAACCTATTTTATCTTACTGATAAAATTAAATAAAGCAATTTATGCAAAATGCCAGCTACAAAATTATAACTTCTATCATTACTATTAGGAATATTGTTAGTAGTAGTAGTAGAAGTGGTAGTAGTGTTATTTGTATTATTACTATTAGTAGTATTTTTATTTCAGGAACTTCAAAGGCCAACTTGGCCTTTAGATCTTGTACTTTCATCTTACATGGCAAAGTTGGAGTAACTCTTTTCTCTTTGTCAGTTTATCATCATAGCACTCATTTTTCAATCTGTGATAATAAGCAACAACTAATTTATTAATGGCACAACAGATGATAAATGGTTATCCAGAGTGTGGTTCTTAGAATATATTTATTTGTATGTTTGTCATGAAAAGCTCCAGACAGCTCCTTCTCCTACATCTTCTGTATTTCTATCATTTAAGGAAGAGAGGAGACAGGAGCCCCTTTAATGAGAAATCAGATCACCAAATTCTTTTTGTGCATCTAATGGATATAAGGCCCTATCATATTCCACTTCTAAACGTCTCCTTTGCTTCCTGGTGTCACCTTCAGAAAAATGTTATTGAAAGAAATCATTACCTGTGTCTTTCAAGACTTTGTTTTGCTTCAGTAGTCCTGATTTGACTAGTCATTTCACTTTTTCCTGTGAGAAGTGATCCTCAGGGTATGGAAATGTAGTCGTAATTGTTTGCCTTGGCATGGGTGTAATTTTGAATTAGAGTATTTCAGTTTATTCATGTGCTAAACAATGATAGCTATCTTTGAGATTTTGTTACTCTTTATTATTCCATAAAGATTTTCACTTTGAGATTAATGTATTTCGTGGTTTCAGAACTTAGTTTTTTCTTTCTCCTGAATCATCTTAACCATGCATGTAATCCTTTAAATGTATACTATTTGCTAATGCAGGCTTAGTGAGAGTAGATAAAATTATCCGAAATTTTTTTATAAAGGTCAGATAGTGTTCAATTTCATATGACATATACACTCAAATTGAAAACTTTGCATTACCATATCCAAGACAGGTTATGTAGGTGGCATATTTGATGGTTAATTTAAACTCATGAGCATTCATTTCCCAAACATTCCTTTTTTATAAAGGTCAGATAGTGTTCAATTTCATATGACATATACACTCAAATTGAAAACTTTGCATTACCATATCCAAGACAGATTATGTAGGTGGCATATTTGATGGTTAATTTAAACTCATGAGCATTCATTTCCCAAACATTCAGAGCCTCTTTTGGATCATCTTTTGGAACACTTTCAATTACAGCTGAAAAGACATTTCAGTACCTATTTCCTAATTTCTACTTTGTTCTGGATATGCATAGAAAATATCTTTTGAGAAAAGTGTCTTTTGTTAAACTTTGCAAGAAAGTCAATTTGATTAGAGGTATTTGGGATAGCCACAGGTTAGATAATTCAATTATTTTGGTTTGAAAATTTGGATGGACAGTGAGGCAGAAGTATGGATTAGTGAGGAAACAAGACTGATGAGACAAGTAGAGATCATTAAGCTTAATTTTGAATGCAAGCTCCATATAGCTCTGATTACAGTGCAAAAAGTCCGAGGAACATCAACTAGCATATTAAAACTGGCTTGTTTAATACTCAAAATTGAAAATCTAAAAAGTATTGCTTAAAATGCATGAAACTGAGTATGTGAATGAATTGATGAAGGACTGCAGTATTTATGTATTCAGTTAGTTTTCTCAAATAATTGGTAATAATTGTAAGGAACCAGAGATAATAGTTTCTTATCTCTGGTTTCCGATGAATAATTAAAAGGGCAAATCGAGCATATTGTGAGTACCTCTAGCACTTTTCTAGGTTCAGTGGCAGATACAATCAAGCTTTCTTCCTTCTAGTTGATTGTTACAGATAAAAATCACTTTCAAGAGAGAGTTCAGAGGAGGGGAAATAATCCCAGGCTGGGATGGTCAGTTACCTATGCTTTCAAAGAGGGATTGGCATTTGACATAGGCTTTGACCTAGAATTTTAATCAATGAAAAGAAAGGAGGACTATATTTTTGGTGGATGAAAAGTATAAGTAGGCCAAATTCGATAGAGAGGAGGATTTAGTTAGAGGAGTAGTAAAAGATAAGGTTTAAGGATAAGATGGCTTAAGTGCCATGTTGTTTAAGAAGGTGTATGTGCCATGTTAAAGATTTTGGACATTTTGGGGAGATATGAATTGTTAAATGGGAATGACATTATGAAACTATTGCAAGAGACATAAGAAAGAGGGGCTGGGGAATCTAAAAAAAGAGGAGACCTATTTGGGTGTTCTTTTTGGCAGTTTGGCATTGAGTTTGATATAAGGTCCTTATCTAGGGTGGAGCAGTGTGGATACAAAAGCAGCTCCTGAGTAGGAGCCATGCCTCGGCTTGGTGGGTGAAAAAGGATGTTGAAGCTGGGCAACCAGAGAAATGATAGAAATGAGGAAGCTGAGTCAGTTACTGGCAAAAAGACAACTTGTTCTTAGCTTTATGAATCAGAAGTGAAGATGAGTCTTTCCGGAAGACACATGTGATTGGCAGGTGAAGATGTACAGTTGGAGTTTGGAAGAGACTGCACTGCTAACATTGAATTAACAGCCAAAGCCAGATTCAAGGAAATGAGTGTTTTCAGGACGTGCATAGATAGTATGTTTTAAAATGTGGATCAGATCACATCAATATCCAGATTTAAAAGCCCAAATGGCTTCCTGTCTCACTTATAATGAAATTCAAACTCTGTAATGACATCGGGCTTTCTATTAAATCTGTTCCCTGCCTCCTTTCTGACCACGCTCACTTTTGATCTCTGCACTCTGGTAACACTGACCTCTTTTTTCTTCCTTGAACATGACAAAATCTTCTCTACCTCAGGCCCTTTTTTTGGTACTACTTGTTCCACTCTTCCTCCAGGCCTCTAATGGCTGGCTTTTTCTCATCCGTCAGGATTCAGTTGAAATGTTATCTTCCTTGGACACTTTCCTGAAGCAGCCTGCTCCTTCCCCGTCTTCCCCTCCCCCCACCATCACAGCTTCTCTATGTCATATCCCCATGTTTATTTCTTTCATAGGTCATAACAGAACATAAAATTATTAAAGAGCTGAAGAACTGCAAAGATTATTGTGTAAAAAGACTGAAAATTCTTACACTCTAATAGGAGAGACACACATGAATATTCAAACCAGTAATATGAAATAGAATGTGAAAAGTGACTCAATTAGAATAATAAATTGTGGCCGGAGGGAAGTAGGTAATTGGAATTAGGATGAGGTACATGGAAGAGGTTTCTATTTTTTGATCTGGGTCGTGTTTACCTTAAAATAATTCCTTAAGCCAAACATTTGGTTTATGTGATTTTCTGTATCTGCATATAACTTTATAATAAAAATATTAATAAAGTGATTAGAAAAAGAAACACAATGTTATAGCAATTGGAAGGAAGGAGAGAACACTTCTAGTTATGCTTTACAGAAAGGTTTCCTGGAGGAGGTGACCCTTGAATTGAAACTTTATAGGATTCCCATCAAGTGAGATATGAGAGGCCTTCTGGGTAGGGAGAAAGGAATAAATAAACTTCGAGAAGTGGGAAAACCTGGTGTTTGTTTAGAGAATGGCTGTAGCCCAAATATAGCTAATTGCAATTGCCTTTGATAGAGGGATGGAAAGCAAAGCCTGCAGAGATAGGTTGGGATAATGCAGAACATAAGTGACAACTTGCGATAAGTACTGTATGTTCCTGATTCACAGTAGTCATTCTACAAATACTGTTTTGAATAAGTGAATTCTGTACGATTGGCTTAGTGCCTAGGTTGATCTAAATCACCCCCTTGAGCAAACAGAGTTGTCAAATATTTCAGCCCACCACTGATGCATAATCAAGCACCTGCAGAAAAGAGAAAGAAAGAAGTTTAAAATCCATCAGCAGCTGTTCATGCAAAGGGCAGTAAAGTCTGGGAAACTTTCAAAGGCAGGATAAGTGGTGAGATTATCCACTGGTGAGATTTTTTCTTAAGTTTTAAAATGTTTATACTCATATGTTACATTATAAATCAGGAAATGGGATAACTTAGAAATGGAGAAGAAAATCAGTGAATAAAGTTGGAAGCATCTGGGCAAACAGAAGAGAGATATGTTCTAGTAAAAGCTGGATGGAATAAGTTGGAAAAATTAAGAGTGGAATGAGAATTAGTGAGAGACTGAGTGGTTGAGCAAGAAAGTGCTTTTGAGTTAGACAGAGTTTTGATTTTAAATCAAACATCCAATGTCTGAGTCTTGTTTATCCAGTGAGTGAATGACATTGGTCATCCAATGACTTGGGCTAGGCTTACCTTACTGAACCTTAGTTATGTTTAGGTGATATGGTTGTTGGGTTTAAATGAGATATTGGATTTGAAATATCTGGCACTATGCCTGGGACCTTGTAGTTCTTGCTAAATAATGGAAATCTTCCACCATTCTTTCTACTTTTTCTTCCCCCTCCCCATAGTAGCATAACTGCTGTGCTTCCACACTAAATTTCAGTTAGTAAAATTCAGTAAATTTCATTTCACAAAGTCAGATTTGGCTTGCTATATATCCACCCTGGTGCCTGGATGCCTTTTCATACTTGATCTGAGTAAAGACCAAATTCCATCTGGAGTTTATAAAACATCTTTTACTTGTCATTTTCAGACAGATTCTTCTGCATGTGTCTACTAGATGGTTTGAAAGCTGTAAGGAGGAATAAAATAGTGCAAATGAATTCCAAGGTGTAATGTAGATTTCCCATTGTAGCAAACAGTTTTTATTATTAAAATAATCAAAGTTTATTATCAAAATTATCAGAAGAACTTTCCATAGAGAAGGAATAGTATGATTTTTACTAATATACTCAATTACCCCACTATTACTAACACAATTTACAACTTTTAAAAAGCAAAGACTGCCAGCCTGGAACCACTGGAGCTCAGGGGAAGAAGAGGAGAGACCTGTGGAGTTTGTGAAGGTGGCAGAAGCCATGGCAAGAGAGAGGGATTGCTCTGGCAAAAGCCACAGCTGTGCACATTGCATGAAGTTTCTTGGAATGTGCAGGGGAGAAGAGGGCCCTGGAACTCACCATACCAGCCCCCAGGCCAATGAGATCACTAACAGGGTTCCCATAGACCCACACAGGAGCAAGGAGTCACAGCCAACTGAAGAAAGGAGCCACCCAGAGGACCAGAGGCCAGTGAGTCTTCTCAAGGGACTGATACACAGCTCACTCCATGGGAAGTGTTTGTAGTGTGGGGAGAGGCTGGCCTGCCAGGGAAACATTGGGACACAGCATAGGTAGCTGATCTGCCTTCTGATCAGCACAGGCCCAATGAGTGAAAACTGGTAAGGGAGATAGAACTGTAGGGGGTGCACTTTGCTGTAAAGACTCAGTCCTGGGACAGAATTTCCACAAAGCCCAGGTGTATTAGGCCTCACAAGAAATGGAAGTGATTAAAAGTTTAACAATTAAAATCTGAACTGCACGTAAAACCTTCCCCAGAAAACCAGCAATTTACCTCGACCATAAGGCTCAAGTGCTGGTCCCCACAGGAAGTTCCCCCTATTTTGGAATTAACCAAAGTACAAGAAATTAGTTCCATTGCAGAATTGAAGTGGTGGTGTTGGCTAATAATCAAACATGAAACTGAAAAATATCTCCACAGATCAGAGACAAAGCTCTGTTGCTAACCTTTAAACATCCAACACCACCAAAGAACACCTATAACAATTAGAAGAAGCAGCAGTCTCCTCAAATGCCCAGGCATCCACATAAAGCACAAAGATTGAGAAAGAGCAGCAAAATATGACACCATTGGAGGAAACAAACTAAGCATCAGCAATAGACCCAGAGGAATAGTGGATTTATGAAATATCTAACAGAGAATTCAGAATTACCCCTTAAAGATGTTCAAGGAGTCACAAGAAAATACAGATAGAAAATTAAATGATATCTGGAAAACAACTCAGGAGCAGAAAGAGAAACTTGACAAAAGAATTGAATCAATTAAAAAAAAACCCACAGAAATTTTAGGAATAGTGTATGTGTTACCTGAACCTAAAAACTTGATACTCAGGAGCAGAAAGAGAAACTTGACAAAAGAATTGAATCAATTAAAAAAAACCCACAGAAATTTTAGGAATAGTGTATGTGTTACCTGAACCTAAAAACTTGATAGACAGCTCCAAAAGCAGACTTAATCAAACTGAAGAAAGAATCTGTGAGCTTGAAGATAAAACATGAAATTATCAAATCAGAGGAAAAAAAAAAAAAGAAACAAAAACACAGTAAATATAGGGCTTCCTCAAGCAAAATAAACCTCTGCATCATTGGCATACCCAAAGGAGATGAAAAAGGATGAGATTTAGAAAGCATATTCAACTCTGTTAATTGTTTCTTTTGCTGTGCAGAAGCTTTTTAGTTTGATATAATCCCATTTGTTTATTTTTACTTTGGTTGCCCGTGCTTTTGGGGTCGTATTCATGAAGTCTGTGTCCAGTCCTATTTCCTGAAGTGTTTCTCCTATGTTTTCTTTAATAAGTTTTATTGTTTCAGGGTGTATATTTAAATC
>NW_007732011.1:11697-12049 GCF_000696425.1 Galeopterus variegatus
TTAGTGTATGGTGAAAAATATGGGTCTAGTTTCATTCTCCTGCATATGGATATCCAGTTATCCCAGCACCATTTGCTGAAGAGGCCGTCCCTTCCCCAGTGAATAGGCGTGATGCCTTTGTCAAAGATCAGATGGCTGTAGGTGTGTGGGTTGATTTCCGGATTCTCTATTCTATTCCATTGATCAGTGTGTCTATTTTTATGCCAGTACCATACTGTTTTGGTTATTATAGCTTTGTAGCATAGCTTAAAGTCGGGTAGTGTTATGCCTCCAGTTTTATTTTTTTTGCTCTTGCTCAGCATTGCTTTGGCTATGTGTGGTCTTTTGTTATTCCATATAAATGTCTGGATAG
>NW_007732011.1:13049-27354 GCF_000696425.1 Galeopterus variegatus
AATGAAATACTGCCATTTGCAAAAACATGGATGGACCTTGAGAGAATTATATTAAGTGAAATGAGTCAGGCAGAGAAAGAGAAATACCACATGTTTTCACTTATTGGTGGGAGCTAAAAATTAATAAATAAATTCACAGACACACACACAAACACACACAGAACCGGGGTGGGGGGAGAAGATATAACAACTACAATTACTTGAAGTTGATATGACAAGCAGACAGAAAGGACATTGTTGGGTGGGAGGTAGGAAAGGGAGCAGGGAGGGAGGTTTTGGTAAGGGGCAACAGTAATCAACCACAATGTATATCGACAAAATAAAATTAAAAAAAAAAAGAAAGCATATTCAAGTAAATAATGGCTAAAAATTTCCCAAGTATGAAGAAAGATGACAGCATTCACTACAGGAAGCTCAGATGTTGCCAATAAAATTCAATCCAAGGGGGAATGCCCAAAGACACATCATAATTAAATTATCAAAAACCAAAGACAAAGAAAGAATACTAAAATTAGCAAGAGAAAGCATTCAACGTAACATTCAATAGAGCCTTAATATGTCTCTTAGCAGATGTCTCAGTAGAAACTCTACAGGCAGAAGATAGGAGGATATTATATTCAGACTGCTAAAGGAAAAGCACTGTCAGGCAAGCATTCTCTATCCAGCAGAACTAACCTTAAAATGTGATGGATAAATATTGTCTTTCCAGACAAACAAAACCTAAGGGAATTCACCAACACTAGACCTGCCTTCAAGAAATGTTAAAGGGAGTTCATCAATCTGAAAGAAGATGACCCTAAGGAGCAGCAAGAAAACATCTGAAAGTACATAACTCATTAGTAAAGTAAGTTCACAATTAACCTCAGAATACTACGATATCATAAGGAGGTTGAATAAACCACTTAAATCCTTAGTATGAAGACTAAAGGACAAAACTAACAAGACAACATCAAATAAAACAACTATACAAGAGAGAGACAATATTAAAAGATGCAACTTGAAGCAACAAAATGTTAAAAAGTGGGGGTGCGTGGGGGGTGATAACATCAAAGTGTAGAGTTGGATTTGGTTCTTTCTTTTTTCTTAGATATCAAAGTTAATTTATTATTAGTCTAAATGATCTGTCATAACTATAACATGTTTTTTGTAAGCCTAATGGTAACCATAACCATAACCAAAAACTTAGGAGATATACTAAAAATAAATAGTGAGAAATCAAAATATGCTACTAGAGAAAACCATTCAATTATAAGGGAAGACAGTAAGATCAGAAAAAAGAAAAAAACACACCAACAAAACAACCAGAAAAAAAGAAACAAAAGGGCAATAACAAGTCCCTATATATCAATAATAACCTTAAATGTAAATGGATTAAATGCCCAATTAAAAGACACAGAGTGTCTCAGTGGATTATAAAAACAAGAACTGGCCATATGTTGCCTATAAGAAACTCGCTCCACCTATAAAGACCCAAACTGACTGAAAGTGAAGGGATGGAAAAAGATGTTTCATGCAAATGGAAACCAAAAAAAAGCAAGAGTAGCTATACTTATATCAGATAAGACCGACTTCAAGCCAAGGTGAGTAAAAAAAAAGATAAAGAAGGTCGTTATACAATGATAAAGGGATTAGTTCAACAAGAGATATAACAGTTCTAAATGTACAAGCACTTAATTCTGGAGCATCCAGTTATATAAAGCAATTACTATTAGACCTAACAGGAGAAATAGACTAAACACAATAATAGTTGAGGACTTTAGCACACCACTTTCAGCAAAGGACAGATCATCCAGACAGAAAATTAACCAGGTAATATCAGAATTAATCTCTTCTCTGGGCCAATTGGACCTAAAAAAGAAAAAAAATATATATATATATGTATATATGTATATGTATATATATATATATATATATATATATATATATATATATATATATATATATGAGAGAGAGAGAGAGAGAGAGAACATTTTATCCAACAACTGCAGAACACGCATTCTTCTTAACAACACATGGAACATTCTCTAGAACAGACCATATATTAGGTCACAAAACAAGCCTTAACAAATTTAAAAAAAATTGACATCATATCAATTACCTTGTCTGACCACAATGGAATAAAATTAGAAATCAAGAACCAAAGGGACACTAGACAAACCATATGAATACATGGAAATTAAACAATGTGCTCCTAAAGAATAAATGGGTCAAGAAGAAATCAAAAAGAAAATTGAAAAATTCCTGGAGATAAATAGAAATGAAAACACAACGTACCAGAACATATGTGATACAGCAAAAGCAGTTCTAAGAGGGAAGTTTATAGCAATAAATGCTGAAATCAAAAAAGAAGAAAGACTTCAAATAAACAACCTAACATTACACCTTAAGGAACTAGAAAAACAAGAGCAAACCAAACCCAAAATCAGTAGAGGGAGAGAAATAACAAAGATCATAACAGAAATAAATAAATTAGAAATCAAAAATAATACAAAAGATTGATAAAACAAAGAGTTTTTGTTTTGAAAAGATAAACAAAATTGATAAAACTTTAGCTAGACTAACAAAGAAACAAAGAGAGAAGACTCAAATAAATAAAATCAGAATTGGAAAAGGAGACATTACAACCAATACCACAGAAATACAAAGGATCATAAGAGACTACTATGAACAACTATATACAAATAAACTGGAAAACCTAGAAGAAATGGATAAATTCCTGGACACATACAATTTACCAAAGCTGAATTATGAAGAACTAGAAAACCTAAATGGTAATGATTAATGAGATCAAAGCAGTAACAAACAATCTCCCAACAAAGGAAACCTTAGGACCAGATGGCTTTATTGCCTAATTCTACAAACATTTAAAGAAGAGCTAATACCAATTCTTCTCAAAGTTTTCCAAAAAAAACTGAAGAGGAGGGAATACTTTCAAACTAATTCTATGAGGCCAACATTAATTTTTCACTCAATCCACAAAAAGATACAATAAAAAAAGGAAACTACAGACCAAAATCCCTAATGAACACAGATGTGAAGATCTTCAACAAAATACTAGCAACCAGAATTCATCAACACATTAAAAAGATCATTCACCATGATAAGTGGGACTCATCCCATGGATGGAAGGACTATTCAACATATATAAATCAATAATCATGATACATCACATCAACAAAATGAAGGAAAAAAAACCCATATGATCATTTCAATAGATTCAGAAAAAGCATTTGATAAAATCCAACACCTTTTCACAATAAAAACACTCAACAAACTAGGTATAGAAGGAATGTACCTCTACGCAGTAAAGTCCATGTATGACAATTCCACAGATAATATCATACTGAATGGACAAAAATCAGAGGTTTTTCCTCTAAGATCTGGAAAAAGACAAGGGCACCCACGTTCCCCACTCTTATTCAACATAGGACTAGAAGTTCTAGTCTGTTTAGTAAGGCAAGAGAAAGCAATAAAGGGCATTCAAATTGGAAAGGTGGAAGTCAAACATTCCTATTTGCAGTTGACATAATCCTATACATAGAAAACTCTAAAGACTCCACCAAAAAATTACTAGAACTAATAAGTGAATTCAGTAAAGTGGCAGGATACAAAATCAACAAACAAAAATCAATAGCTTTTAAATATGCCATCAATGAAACAGCCAAAGAAGAAATCAAGAAAATAATCCCATTCATAATAGCCACCCCCCCGAAAAAAAGACAAGAAAAAGAAAATGAAATACCTAGGAGTAAATTTAGCAAAAGTGGTGAAAGACCTCTACAATGAAAACTATAAAACACTGGTGAAAAAAGTTTAAGAGGACACAAATAAATGGAAGACATCCCATGATCATGTATGGGAAGAATTAGCATCATAAAAATGTCCATATTATCCAAAGCAATCTACATATTCAACACAATGCCTATCAAAATACCAATAACATTCTTCACAGAAACAGAAAAACAATCTTAAAATTTGTATGAAACCACAAGACCTTGTACAGCAAAAGCAATCTTGAACAAAAAGAAACAAAGTGGGAGGCATTTCACTTCCTGACTTCAAAATGTCCTATAAAGCTATTGTAATCAAAACATCATGGTACTGGCATAACAACAGATAAATAGACCAGTGAAACAGAATAGAGATCCCAGAAACAACCCCACACATATATAGCCAACTGATTTTTTGACAAAGGTGCCAAGAATATGCAGCAGGGAAAGGACAGCCTCTTCAATAAATGGTTCTGGGAAAACTGGACATGTGCATGCAGTAGACTGAAACTAGACCCCTATCTCTCACCCCCCAAAATCAACTCAAAATGAATTTAAGACCTAATTTAAGACCTGAAACTACAAAGCTGCTAGAAGAAAACAGGGGAAATGCTACATGAAATGGGAGTGAGCAGCGCTTTTTTGAATGAGACCACAAAGGCACAGGCAACTAAAGCAAAAATATATAAAGAGGACTACATAAAACTGAAAAGCTTCTGCACAGCAAGGGACACTATCAACAAAGTGAAGAGACAACCTACAGAATAAAAGAAAGTGTTTGCCAACCACACATCAGACAAGGGGCTAATATCCAGAATATATAAGAAACTCAAACAACTCAACACCAAAAAAACATAACTTAAGTAAACAATGGGCAAAGGACCTGAACAGACATTTCTCAAAAGAAGACTTATACATGGTTAAGAAGCACATGAAAAAATGCTCAAA
The DNA here is from genome assembly GCF_000696425.1 of Galeopterus variegatus. NCBI lineage: Eukaryota > Metazoa > Chordata > Mammalia > Dermoptera > Cynocephalidae > Galeopterus > Galeopterus variegatus. The sequence goes on from NW_007732011.1 coordinate 17,768, forward strand.
ATCATTAATTATCATGGAGATGCAAATTAAAACCACAATGAAATATCATTTCATCCCATTTAGAATGGCTATTATTAACAAGGCAGAAAATAACAAGTGCTGGTGAGGATGCAGAGAAAAGGGAACTCTCCAAAATAGTTGGTGGGAATGTAAGTTGGTACAACCATTGTGGAAAACAGTATGGAGGTTCCTCAGAGGACTAAAAATAGATCTACTCTATGAACGAGCTATCTCATTACTCGGTATATACCTAAAAGAAGTGAAATCGATATATCAAAAAGACACCTGCACTCCCATGTTCATTGCAACACTATTCCCAATAGCTAAGAGATGAAATCAATCTAAATGTCCATCAGTGGATGAATGGATAAAAAAATCTGTGGTATATATACACAGTGGAATACTATTCAGCTATAAAAAGAAGTGACATCCCATCATTTGCAGCATCATGGATAGAATTGGAAACCATCATATTAAGTGAAGTAAGTCAGTGACAGAAAGAGAAATACTGCATGGTCTCACTCATATGTGAAACCTAAAAAAAAGTGTTTCTCACAGTAGCAGAGAGCAGAATAATGGTTACCAGAGGCTGGGATGGGAGGAGAAGTGGTGGACTAAAGGGTACAAAACAATGGTATCTACCCTAAGTGAATCATTGTGTAGCATTTACTTGTATTGAAACAACACACTGTATCCCACAATAATAAATATAAATAAAATTGAATAAAAATCAATTATGTTCCTCTGTCACTGATCCTAAGTTTCTGTTTTTTCCTTATCATATACAGTATTTTTCAACTTTATTAGTTGTAAACTGGTTTCATATTCTCATTCAAACCTCACACCCTCCCTTGTCCCATCTATTAAGTAGTTAGGCTAGTGATTCAAACTTTGTCTCTGTGATGCAAGACTCTTCTTCTTTTCCACATCAGAATGCTCTTTCTCTTTTGTGCCCTATACTGGATGTAACATTTCTGATAGATACTCTATACATTTGCATCTCTATGCTTTTGCTCACAATATTGCCTCTGCCTGAAGCATCATTTTTCTTGCCTATTGTTCTATTTATTTATTTTTTGGCCTGGCTCTCATGTTACCTTTGCAGTGAAGGCTTCCCTGATAAAACTTGCTGGAATTTTAATTCCTTTCCCTGTACCCCCACAGCACGATGAACCTTTATTATAGCCCAGTATCTAAATTTGTTCTATTAGAATTAGTATTCTGTCAGGGATAGTAATTTATCCCCCTAAATATCCACTTTCTATATTTTCTTTGAGGATATGTATAATTTCCAGGTTTTATCCATGCACAAACAATATTCTCAGCCTCTCTTATAGATAGGAATGCCATGGAACTAAGTTCTAGTCATTGGGGTACTAGTGGAAGTGTCATGAGCATTTTGGGGTACTTAATGGTAGTGTGTCCTTCTTCGTCCCTTCCTGCTGGCTGCAACATGCTTCTCATCTGTGGAAGTCACCATGAATCAGGAGCTGTGTGCTGGGAAGGGAGGAGGAATAACAGCTCAGATTCCTGATAACTTTAAAACTGTCTTACAGTTCTGGTCCACTGTAGATTTCTTTGGATTTCTTTTATGTGTGAGAGAAACTTCTTTGTGTTCAAGCCATTGTTATTTTAGAGTTTCAATTATTTGCAGCAGAATGTAATTCTACTTGATATAATTGTTATTAATTCTATACAGTCTCCCTTCTCTATCCCCACCTCCCCTCCTCTTCCTCTTACCATGACTGTAAACTGTTTGAGGGTAGAAGACGTATTTCATTTGTTTTCTTTTTACACTTGAATAAACATGTTTTAGAGGATTAGGCACACATTCACTTATTCAATTAATACATTACTATATGTCAGGCACTGTGTTAGGTAGGGACAATTACCTGTCCTGATAGAGCTCAAAATTCCATGGGACAGACAGACTCTGAATAATTGATGTTAACCATGGATCTCAATATTTGCTTCACATTACACTTACCTGGAAGATGTTAAAAACTACTGAGAACATATCAATCCCCTAACCCCTACCAATTAAATCAGAAACTCAGGAGATGGAGCTAAGGCCTCCATGTTTTAAGAGCTTCCCGGGTGATTTTAATGTGTGCTAAATCTTGAGAGCCATTGAATTAAACCAACAAGAAGGCATAGCAAAGACTTTGATCTAATTACTAACAGCTACCATGTGAGTACTGCATTAGTTTCCTGTGGCTACCAGAACAAATTACCACAAGCTGGGTACAAAGAGAAATTTCCTCTCTTGCAGTTCTGGAGGCCAGATATCTGAAATAAAGATACAGTCAGGGCTACACTCCCTCTGGAGGCTCTAGGGTAAAATCCTTCCTTGCTTTTCCCAGCTTCTGATGTCTCCAGGCATTCCTAGGTTTCCTTGGTTTGCAGCCACATTACACCAACCTCTGCCTCCAGCTTCACATTGTCTCTTCCTTTCCTGTCTATCAAACTTTTCTATCTCTTACAAGGACACTTGTCACTGGGTTTAGGGCCCAACTAGATATTCCAGGATGATCTTTTCACCTTAAGATCATTAACTTAAACCTGCAAATACCTTTTTCCAAAATAAGATAACTTTTACAAGTTTCAGGAATTAGGGTGTGGACACATCTTTTGGGGGCTACCATTCTACCCACTACAAGAAACTTCTGTGTATCAGGCACTCAAATAGGTTTTATATGTTTACTCTTATTTAATTCTGCTGTGATTTTTACTGTTGTGATTTTCCTCTAATTTGTTTTTGAGGTCTCTGGAGAGTGGCTGTAAATTCTAGCCTTGCACTAACAGGGCTTCATGGGAGGTGATGGGGGATATCCATCACATGCATTTCATGGGACACTTCTTTATCTTGGTGGACAGCCTTATGCCTAAGTGTCAGACCCAAGACCAGGTGTCCCTCTCCCAGGGAACTTTTTTTATAGTGAGAGATTCCTTGTGATTCTTGTCTGACCTAGGTCCACGATATTCCTATTGATAAAGCCACTCTCTAGGAGAGCCCTGAGGAGGAGAGCTAGGTTTGGGTGTGTTGGTCAGCGGAGACACAGAGGAGTCAGCACAACAAAACCAGTGAAAACATAGAAGCATTTTATTATTCAGGGATCCATGAGAGAAGATGGGTGCCCACAAGCTACAAGGGCCAACCAGTGGGTGGAACATGAGAGAGAGAGAGAGAGAGAGAGAACCTCTGAGATTATCGTTTCATTAAGATCAATGGGAGTAATTCCTTAGGCTTTCCAGAAGTAGCTCTGTATTGTCTATTTTGAAAAAAAATATGTGTGAGGGGAGAACTTATTTACAGTACTCTGGTGCTGAACATCAGGTTTTCTCGTGATCAGCAGAAAGGGAGTGTGTTGGGTTTGGGGTCAGTGGGATGAGAACAACAGGGCTCTAATGCAAACAACCACACAAGAAGGGGAAGCTTTAACCAGGCCTAAGGTAATGCAGTACCACTGGGTTTCAAGTAACTACATCAGGGCTAAAAATGGATGCCAAGGTAGCAACTATATTAAGCAAATTTATGACAAATCCTAATGCTAGATCCATTAGGTAACAATATCCAAATTTTACACATTTCAAAAAGGAGAATATATAACTTTGACTTTTTGATAGAATACAACTACTTTAATATTATTCTTGGGCCCAATTTTTAGCTTAAAAATTATATCCACTAATTAAAAAAATCAGTATTGCTATTCATGAAAGTGTAATTTCATATGATGAAAGATCAGCCTAAAATATGATGGTTTCTGGGTTAGTGTTGGTACTAAGTACCAAGGGGAAGTGGGATGTCTTGATGCATTTTTTTGGAGAGAGGGAGGTCAACGGCAGTGTTGGAGATGGTGAAACAATTAATTTTCCTTTAGATATTGACATATTGTAGATATTTCCATTTTGACCGAACATATAAAACTATGTGTTTTTTTCAACACACATGACTGTTTCTGTCTCTGGAAAGGCAAATGAAAAGATCACCACTTAACGTTTCTCTTATAGCTGGAGAGGATAAGAGAATGTTCCTGTAGCTTCACAGTGCTTGGTATCTTCAATATTTAAGGCAAGTTGAAAAACATCTGTTTTGATGCTTTAATTTGTCTCATTATGATTTCTTACCAGCAATAAAAACTGTTTACTTCACATTATATGCACCCAAATATGCAGTTACTTGAAGATGTGGTATATTCTCATTTTCTGTTCTAAATTTAAACTTCTAATGATGATTGATACTTCAGCAAGAACATAAATTTTTGAATCAGGCAAGTCTCTTGTATATTTTAATCCTAATGCAAGCACTTTCTAAGGAAGGGAAGATAATATCTGCTTTGTAGAGGTGTCATGAGAATTAAGTGAGACTATATAAGTAAATGGTGCATGGTTATCTCTCAGCACATGATAGTTACCTTCCCTCCCTTTACCTTTCTCAAAGGCTAATTGATAACATTAGCTAGATTTGGATTGCCAATAGGGACAATACTTTTTGTGTTTTAGATAAGGACATATTGATTGTTTGCATTAAAATCTATGATTCATTTGGGAATGTATGTTGATACTAAGAAACTGCGATTCTTTCTTTAAGAAATGTTCATTATTAAACATCAAGAAGACTATGTAATTATTTTCACAATATGCTCTCAAGAAACTCTATTGGTCATTATTTTTTATTTAAATAATTCTTAGGCACTTATAATAATAGCAAAGATCAATGAAACTTTAACCCAAGCATCTATCCATAGGTAAAAAGCCTAGGAAAAAAAATGCTATTTCATTAAGTTCACAAATTCACTTCCTTAGAAAATCTTTACCTATTAAACAATTGTACATATTTAGAGGTACACAATAGTTGATGTGACTTATTGTTTCAGAGGAAGATCAAAATGGGTGGAGACTAATTAAGGAAGAGTCAGGTCTTTAAAATCATACATGCACATACCCCAAAACATAGAAAAGACTGAAAATAAAAGCTGAGTACCTAATTAAAACTTATACTATCTAATTATGCCTTAAGCAGTACCTAATTAAAACACGCATACATTTAGTAGGTTATTTTCTCAAATTGAAATGTGTTTCAAATAGAAAGTAAATGAAAACTTGCCTAATTTAGGCTGTTTTTCTCAAGAAACTTCATCAAGTCTAAAACTTTTTAGTAAAGTGCAATTTAGTTGGGTTTAAAACTATGTGTATTTTATATATTAAAAAAAGACTATGTGAAGCTATGACTTCACTCTGAATATATTTGCAAGAAGTTTAGAATGGATGGACACTTTGGCTCTATGCTTTATGGTGAACACTCTTCTGATTTAAAGACAATGATCTTTTGCTCTCGAAGGTTTGGTCTCTGCTGCATATGCTGCCAATGAAAATTTACCAAAGTGCCCCAAGACATCCTAGGAGAGGACTGGTCTTAATAAGAATGTTAAATATATATTAAGTTCTCTTTTTGCTTTCTTCCTTTTTTATGTCTTCTTTGAGTATGCTTCTTTTTTTCTCCTCAGGTAGTTGGTGCGCTGCTGCCATCCCAGCTCATCTTGCCACTATGAGAAATAGTTCACTGAGCCACGGGTTTAAATTGAGTTCCTCTGAATGCTTGAGGGGTCCCTTCAAGTGGTGCGGGAGTTGCTGATAGAGACAGAACCCTGGTTCATCCAACTGCTTCAACCAGAACAGTTCAGCTATTTCATCTGCTTCATTTCCAGTGTTTTCTTGAAAGATTTTGTGTGAAGAAAGGTTTTAGCTGCTGAAGAGAAAGTTTGTAAGCTGCCATAATAAGACTTTGACTTCCACTATAAAAATATTCCAGCACACAGAAAAGTCAAAAAAATAATACAGTGAACATCCATAAGCCCTCCAGTGAGATTTAACAGTTGTTAATATTTTAGCCTATATGCAGAATCATTTTAGAAAAAAATTGCACCACTAAACAGTTTAGCATATATCTTCTAAAATTAAAGGCATTCTCTCACGTAGGCAAAGTACTCTCATTACACCTAGAAATTTCACAATAGTTCTCATATATTACCTAATACTTAGGACATATTTTGAGCACGAATTTTGAATATGTCCCATTAGTCTAGAATAGCCCTTCCACAATTTTATTTTTAATGACACTGGGTTATTGAAGAAACCAAACCAGTTGCCTGGTAGAATGTCTGCATCTTGAGTGGGTTTGTTTGCTTCCTACTGAGCTCACCATTTTGCATTTCCACTAGCAGTGAATAAAACTTCCTGTTGCTTTGTATCCTCACCAGTAATTTGTGTAGTCTTATTTTTGATATTTTAAATATTTCACAGTGTTTTCTTCTTATTTTAATTTGCCTTTTCCTAATGAAAAATAGTGTTGCATATCTTTTATATGCTTATCTGCCATGATAGTGAGGTGTTCGTTAAGAATTTTTGCCCAGTTTTAATCTATTTCTTTCTTTATTATTGAATTTTAAGGGTTCTTTGTCTATTTTAGATGCAAGTCCTTTTTCAGATTTTTTTTTCTAAATATTTCTTCTAGTCTGTGGCTTGCCTTTTCATTCTTTTAACAGTGTTTTTGCTGATATTATGTTTAAGATAGTGTTTTCGATATTGTATTTAAGAACTCATTCCTATGCATAGGGTTACATAGATGTTCTCATATGTTTTCTTTTAGATGTTTTATAGCTTTGAAAACAAGCCAAAAGAGTGACAACATATGATTGAATGTTATCATATTTTTTACACTGTGCAAAGTACACAAAAGTATATGAACACCAAACACCAAAGGATCCATATCTTGATGCTCAACTAATAACATGGTAACAGAGATGAACGTGAGGAAATTAGGAAAACTGCTTTTATAAGCTTTGAGTGCAGTCAATGTGATTCACATACTCTGTCATAAGAAAACGTAAATTGAGATACAGGTGATAAAAATAGGTTGTCTGACCCTGTTATAACTTATTCAGACAATATCACTTTGGCAGTGAATTGGTGAGAATATTTAAAATACTGAAATGGCAAAGATAAAAATGGACCAGGAATCAATACAAAAAGAGTGAAATCACAAAAATAGAAAAAAGAGGCCACTACTTTATAACTCAATTAGTTTTAATTCAGCCACTATTTGTTAAGACAATTTTTGATGCTCTGGTGATAGAAAGCTCAACAGCACATTGAGCTTTCTGAAAGGATCTCACCACCTATTAGAGGAGAAAGGCATGTGTTCAAACATTGTAAAATGTATATCAAGATAGACTTTTGTACAAGAAAGGTGATAGCTTATTGAAAAATTCATAGTGATAGACGGACATTCAAAGTACAAAGAACAGCAGATGCAATGGTATGGAAGTGTGAAACTGCTTTGCGTATTCAGAGATTTATAGGAAATTCAGTAATTTTTGGAAGATAAAACATAACAGATTTTTAAAAATAACATTTCTCTAGATCTCATACTCTTTTACAAATTGATATCATGTGGGGTCCTGTCATCTTAGTGTACACACAAATAGAAGTTATAACATTTTATCCTTGAAGTATAATAACTAAAACTTAGAAAATAAATTATTCTCTTTTAACCAAGAAATTAAAAAATCTTTCTGTCGCAAGCATCCATCACATGGAAACTTGATGCATATAGAATGAGTCTATTCAGATTTGTTTCAACCCCTTCATTTTGATGCCAATCACATACCATATAGAGACACTAGTTAAAAAAAAAAGGAAAAAAACATAGTTCACACATAAATTATGTCACACATACAAGCGACATTTCTTAGATGACAACCCAATGTAACCTGGCATTGACCAATATAAAGACGAATGGTAAAATTCACACTAATAATTAAAAATTTTAATTTTTTTCACTTAGAATGACATTAAATAGCAAATAAAAATCACATGACAAGTTAAGACAGTGGAAGAAAAGAAGAAGGTTTATATGTTCCTTTAAGAATATATATATATTTTTTTCTTTTGAATAGGAGGTCCCACATTTTCATTTTGTACAGGGACCTGCAAATTATGGAATCAGCCTTTCTCTGGAGTCTTTTTCTCAATATTATGTTTGGGAGATACATCTGCATTGTAGCGTGTACCTGAGGCTTATTCATTTTCATTTCATAAGTTGTATCTCATTGTGTGAATGCAGTATTCATACCTTTACTGTTTTTGACATTTTGTTTTCTCTTTTTAGCTCTTACAGAAAAAGTTGCTGTAGACATTCTTATATTTACCTTTTGGTGAAAAATTTCTGCATGATGATCCACTTAGGATAGATGATAGCATAGTTTTGTACCCATAGTTTGGTTCACCACTTTTCCTCCTCCCCACCCATGCCCCATAACCGTTATTCTGCTCTATACTTCTGTAGAACAACTTTTTTTTTTTTTTTTTTACATTCCACATTAGAGTGAGACAGTGCGGTATTTGTCTTTCTGTGCCTGACTTACTTCACTTAACATGTTGGCTCCCATTTCCATCCAGGTTGCTGCAAAGGATAGGATATCATTTTTCTAAGTACCTTATTATTGGTATAGTGTATATATGCCAAATTGTGTGTGTGTACCACAGTCGTTTTATCCACGCACCAGTTGATGAGCATTCAGGTTGACTCCATCTCTTGGCTATTGTGAATAGTGCTGTGATGAACATGGGAGTGTAGGTGCCTTTTTAATATATCGATTTTGTTTCCTTTGGGTATATACTCAGTGGTGAGATAGCTGGTTCATAGGGTAGATCTATTTTTAGTTCTCTGAGGAAATTCCATGCTGTTTTCCACAATGGCTGTGCCAGTTTATACTCCCACCAGCAATGTAGGAGTGTTCCTTTTTCTCTGCATCCTTGCCAATGTTTGTTATTTTTTTGTCTTGTTGATAGTACCGATTCTAACTGGAGTCAGAAGATGTCTCATTATGGTTTTAATTTGCATTTCCCTGATGATTAGTGATGTAGAGCATTTTTTCATGTGCCTGTTGGCCATTTGTATGTCTTCTTTTACGAAGGTCTGCTCAGGTCTTATGCACATTTTTAAAATTGGGTTATTTGTTTTTTTGCTGTTGAGTTGTTCAAGTTCCTTATATAGTCTAGATGTTAGCCACTTGTCTGATGTGTGGTTGGCAAACAGTATCACCTGTTCTGTAGGTTGTCTCTTCACTTTGTTGATAGTGTCTCTTGCTGTGTAGAAGTTTTTTGGTTTGACGTAGTCCCATTTGTACATTTTTGTTTCAATTGCCTGTGCCTTTGCAGTCTTGCTGAAAAAAACACTGCCCACTACCATTTCCTGTAGCATTTCCCTTATGTTTTCTTCTAGAAGTTTCACAGTTTCGGCTCTTAAATTTAGGTCTTGATCCATATTAAGTAGATTTTTGTGTGTGGTGAAAGATAGGGGGCTAGTTTCAATCTTCTGCATGTGCATATCCAGTTTTCCCAGCACTATTTGTTGAAGAGAGTGTCCTTTCCCCATGGTATATTTTTGGCTCCTGTGTCAAAAATCAGTTGGCTGTGGGCCGGCCCGGTGGCGCACTGCTATAGTGTGCCGCTTGGGAAGTGCGGCGGCGCTCCCGCCGAGGGTTCGGATCCCACATACAGACCAGCCGCTCCCTCGCTGGGGT
>NW_007732011.1:28340-36254 GCF_000696425.1 Galeopterus variegatus
TGAGCGAGGGGCGGGAGCAACACCGAGGGTTGCGATCCCGTGGCTGGTCCCGGTCCGGTATGGGCGCGACACTGAGGGTTGTGATCCGTTGCCGGTCACGAAAAAAGACAAAAAGGATAAAAAAAAAATCAGTTGGCTGTGCGTGGGTTTACTTTGGTGCTCACTATTCTATTCCATTCATCATTTTGGCTGTTTTTATGCTAGTACCATGCTGTTTTGGTTACTACAGCTTTATAGTACATTTTGAAGTCAGGAAATGTGATGCCTCCAACTTTGTTCTTTTTGTTCCTGCATTTTTTTTTATTCCTCAAAAAAAAGCCTCCAATTTTTGTCCATTCAGTATATTAGCTGTGGTTTTGTCCTATATGGCCTTTATTGTGTTTAGATACATTACTTCTACATCTAATTCATTGAGTGTTTTATCTTGAAGGGGTGTTATAGTACCATTTAAGGAATAAAAGTTTATATATAGTTATGTAATCTGAGTTATGAGATTTATTCCCTAATAAGGATATTTTTGTACTATTTTCTAGGTGCTTCATTGCTTTACCTTTCACATTCAGATTCATACTCTACTAGTACTGATTTCTGAGTCTGATGTGAGATAAGGGTCATTATTTTTTTTCTCCCACAGGAAAAAATAGTTGACGTAGCAATCGGATAAAGAAAACCTTTCATTCCTCACTGCTCTGCACTCCACCTTTGTAATAAATCAAAAATTCCTTTACGTATAGTTCTGTTTCAGACTCTCTTTTGTACAATTGGTCTAAGTGTTTGTTGGCTCCAATAACACATGATCATTATTAATGTAGCTTTGTAATAAGTCTTGATATCCAGTAGTATATGTGCTCCAACTTTGCTGTTCAAAATTGTTATACGTAATCTCAGCCCTTAACATTTTAAAATGTTTCTAAGAAGCTTGTCAATTTCCACAGAAAACAATGCCAGTCTAAGATTAGGACTGGATTTAACCTACAGAGCAATTTTTAAAGCAACTCAAAGCTTTATAATTTTGTGTCTTTCCAACTTCTGAAGTCAGTCTATCAATTCCTTATTGTCTTTATTTCTCTCAATAATTGTTTACAGATTTGTGACTTTTCATCCTATGATATTTAAAATTTTATTTTCTTATACACTGTTGCTGCTATGTAGAAAGACAATTGTATATATATTGTACATTGATGTAACCAGCAATCCTGCTAAACTTATAAATTTTCCTTGTTTATCTGTAAATTCTTTTAGGTTTTCTAGGTAATGTTATGTCTTTTGTAAATAATGGTAGCCTTGAGGTATCTGAAATAGTCATATTCATGGAAACAAAAATAGAATAGTGGTTACCAGGGACTGGGGAATGGGAAGATAAGGGGAGATGGAAGTTATGGATATTTGTTTCACAACTAAGTAAATATATGGAACACTACTGACCTGTACACTTAAAAATGGCTAAGGTGATTTTTTAAAAAAGTCTTAATTTTTCCTTTCTATTCCTTATGCCATTTCCCCTTTCCCTCCCCGTCTACCTCCCCATCTTCCTCTCCTTCTCCTCTCTTGCCCTCCGCACCTCTTTCCACCTCCTCCTTCTATCTTATTGCATCTATGGTCTGTCTTCTATCTTCTGTATTCTGTCTTATTGCATTCACGGACTATGACCTCCAATATAATATTTGATAGGAATGCTGGTAGCAGACATTCTAATCTCATTCCAACCACAGAGAAAAACACTTTCAGAATGTAGGTTTTTATTTATCTTTATTTTCCCTTATATCCTTACTCAATTAGGGAAGTTTCCTTTCCAATTTTTGTAAGAGTTTTTTTTATTTAGCAGCTGATGAATGTTGAATTTTATCAGACATTTTCCTGCTGCTCTTGAGAAAGGCATATCATTTTTTCTTTCATTGTGCTGATGTAATAAACTACATTGAGATTGATTGTCAAATAAAATAAAAATATCGAATTCCTGGATTAAATAAAAAATGTTGGTGGTGTACATTTAAAAATATTGTGGGATTCCATTTGCTAATATTTGTACAAAATCTTTGTGTCTATGTTCATCAGACAAACATCATTTTCCTTCCTTTTAATCATTTTTTAGGTTTTCATATCAAGCCTAAGCTCATCTCATATCGGGAATTGGGACAACTTTCCTCTTTTTCTGTTCTCTAGAAGAATTTGGGTAAGATTGGGGCTATATTTTTTCTTAAATGTATGACGGAAATCACCAGGGAAGCACCTCAGCCCAGAGTTTTCTTTGTGAATCTATTAAATTCAATTTCTTTAAAAGGTTCAGGATTTTTCTGATTTTCTCTTTCTTCCCTTTTAAAATTTTTCCATAGAAATGTGTCTCTTTCATCAAAAATTTAATTTTATTGGTATAAAATTGCTTATAATGTCATCTTATATCTTATTAACATTTCTAGAATATTTAGATTTATTCTTTTTATTATTTATCTTAGTAATTTTGCCCTTTCTCTTTTCTTCTTTGGATGGTTCTCACTATGTATTTATCAATTTTATTAGTCTTTTCAAAATTAAATTAAATTAAAATTAATTTTGGCTTCGCTAATCCTTTATATGGCATGTTTGACTTTATTTTTTACTATTTCCTTAGTCTTTAATTTTTTAAGATGGATGTTTACATATTTCTCCTATTTCTATAAAGTGCCTTCTATTCATGACTTCAATTGTATCCCACAAGTTTTAATATACAGTAAATTTATTATAAGTCAGTAAAAATGTTTTCTAATTTTGTTTGTAAGCTGTGTTTGTTTCGTGATTTATTTAGAGGTCTGTTACTTTATATGGAAACATATAAGAATCCTCTAGTTGTCTTTAAAATTATCTTCTAGCTTTATTCCATTGTGATTAGAGAGAATGCTTTGCATCACTCCAGTTCCTTCAGATGAGTTAAAACTTACTCCGTTGCCTAGCATATCATCAATTTAGATATTCTGTTTGCACTTACAAAGGATGTAAATCATGCAGTTGATGAATTCAGGCACTGTGTCAAATCTAATTGTATTTTTAAAAGCTTCTATATCTTGTTGTCTGCTTGTTCTATCAATTATTGAGGGAGATTTTTAAAAATTCTCCACTGTAATTGCAAATTACTTTTCCCTTCTAGTTCAGCTAAATTTTGCTCCATATATTTCAAGTCTATGTTATTGACCACATGTATTTAGAATTGTTACATGTTCTTATTGAATTAAACATTTTATTTTTAAGTTTTTGTATTTTGAGCAATGCTTCTTGCCTTAAAGTCTACCTTGTATAGCACTCCCTTTTATTTGGTTAGTGTTTGCATAGTATTTTATTTTCCAACCTTCTACTTTCAACTTTTCATTTCCTTTATATTTGTCTCTTGCTTTTTATCCTGGCAGACACTTTTGCCTTTTAATTGTAATATTAAGTCCGTGTGCATTTCGTGTAGATAATGATATATTTGGGTTTAAATATACCACTTTACTCTATCTTTTCTTTTTGCCAACCAGTTTTATATACTTTGTTCTTTCTCTTCTTGCCTTCTTTCAGAGCAAGTACTTAATTTCAAAAAAATCTAACTTATTGTTTTTTACTTTATAGCTTGCACTTTCTGTGTCCTAGCTAAGAAATCCTCACTTACTCAAAGTCACAAGATTTTCTTCTATGTTTCCTTCTAGGGTCGTCGAAGTTTAGATTTTATATATAGGATTATCATCCATTTCTAGTTAAATATAATATTTATGTACAGAGTAAAGTAATGGTTAAGGTTCACTTTTTTTTTCCTATGTGAATATACAGTTGTTACAGAACCATTTGTTAAAAATATGGTTTCCCCATTAAATTACGTTGATACCATTGCCAAAAACTAAATAATATATGAGTTATTCTATTTCTCTTTTGTTATATTGATCTCTGTCTTTTTTGCCAATGTAACACTATTTTGATAACAGTCTTGAAATCAGATAATGTAAATCTTCTGGCTTTATTCTTCTTTTTCAAAATTATTTCAGCTAGTCTAGGCCCTTTTTATGTCCAAATAGATTTTGGAGTTAATTTTTAAATTTCTACAAAAAACAAAACCTGCTGTGTTTTTACTGAGATAGAAGTGAATTTATAGGGCCGGCTGGTGGCGCACTCGGTTGAGTGCGGCGCTTGCGCTTGTGAGTGCGGTGGAGTTCCCGCTGAGGGTTCGGATCCCATATAGAGACTGGTCCGCTCACTGGCTGAGTGCAGTGCGGGCACGACACCGAGGGTTGCGATCCCGATGCCGGTCACGAAAAAAGACAAAAAGGAAAAAAGAAAAAAAAAAAAAAAAAAGTGAATTTATAGATCAATTTAGGGAGAATAACTATATTAACAAATTTTGTGCCTCTCATTCCTAATCATGATATACCTTTCCATTCATCTAGGTGCTGAATTTATTTCATCAAAGTTTTAGAATTTTTAGTGTCTTACACATATTTAATATTTTGATGCTGTTGTAAATAGCATTTCAATTTTAACTTGAGATTTATTTACAGCTTTATTGATATATAATCGATATACAAAAAACTGTGGATATTTAAAGTGTATACTTTGATGAATTTTGACTCATGTGCACATCTGAGAAACCATCAGCACAACCAAGATAAAGAACATATCCACCACCCTCAAAAGTTTGCTCATGCTCTTTGTAATTCCTTTCTTCCAAACACCATCATCCTCATCCTTAGCCACTGACAAGCTTCCTGTCACTATAGATTTGACTGAATTTTCTAGAATATCATATGAGTGGAATTGTACAGCATGCATTCCTTTTTCCTGGCTTCCTTCAACGCCACGTGATTATTTTGAGATTCATCTATATTATGCACATCAATAGCTTGGGCTTTTGAATGAGTAGCATTCCATTTTATGGGTATTTAACAATTTCTTGATTCATTTATTCATTTGTTTACAGACATCTGGGTTATATCCAATTTTTTGTTTTTTACAAAGCTGTTTTGAACATTCATGTGCATATCTTTGTGGGGACACAAACTTCACTTCTAATGGATAAGTGGAATGGCTGGGTTATATGGCAGTTCCATGTTTTACTGTTTGAGGAATTGCCAAACTGTTTTCTAAAGTAGTTATGTCATTTTACATTTATTCCAGCAGTACAGAGAGTTCCAGTTGATCCACATCCTTACCTATACTTGGTTTGTTCAGACTATTTAGTTGTGGACATTCTAGTGGGTATGCAGTGGTACCTCACTGCAGTTTTATTTAGGATCTCCTTAATGTCTAATAATGTTGAGCATCTTTTCACGGGCTTATGTGCCATCCATATCTCTCCTTTTCAAAATTTTCCCCCTTTACAAAACATTTTTGTCTTCTTATTTTTTGGATTATAAGAGTTTTTTAAAATTTTGTATAAAGGTCCTTTGTTAGATTTTTTTTGAAATGAATTTTTCCCCAGTCTATGGCTTGTGTGTTCATTTTTATAACCATGTCTTTTGAAGAATAAAAACATTTTAATTTATCAATAAAGTCCAATGTTTCAATTTTTTCTTTTATAATTTATATTTTTGTGTCCTATTTAAGAAATCATTGCCAAACAGAAGGTCACAAAAGAGAACTATGTGTTCTTATATATAAATTTTATGGTTTCATTTCTAATATTTAAGTCTTTGATCAATTTAGTATTATTTAAATATGATTTGAGGTAAGGCTGAGATTAGTTTTCTTTGCTTTTGGGTGTCCAATTTATCCAGCACCATTTATTGAAAAGAATATTTTTCCCATTTGATATTTTTGAAAACTAGTAAAATATTGACTATAAAATTTTGAGTTTATTTATTTAGTCTCTTTTTTGCTTAATTGATCTTTATCCACTTTTACACCAATGACACTGTAGCTTCTGGAAATTTTAGTTGCTCCCCCTCAAACCCCTTCAGGGATCACTGTCCTGTGCTGCCTATTTTCAGTGTGTGGATTTTTAATTGTTTTATGTGGGAGGGTAATTCTGATCCCTTTTAATTTGTCATGGTCAGAGGTGGAAGTCACCTAATTGTTTGTTAAGGTACAATCGATTCTTGTATATTCATCTTATATTCTGCAAACTTGCTAAATTAATTTATTATTTCTAGTAAATTTTTTGGGTAAATTACTTAGAATTCTCTACACACACGATCATGCTACATTTGAATACATGTAGTTTTAGTTTTTCCTTAGCAATATCTGTGTCTTTATGTCTTTGCCATATTGCTTTGACTTTGCATATTACTACATATTCAGAACAATGTTGAGTGTTGATGATGGGCATCCTTGCTATGTTTCTGAACTTGGGGGGAAGCTTTATTTTTCACCAGTGAGCATGATGTTTTCTATAGGTTTTCGTGATGATGTTCTTTATCAAGTTCAGGAAGTTCTGGTATATTCCTACTTTGATGAGAATTTTTATTGGGAATGTGTATTGAATTGTATCAAATGCTTTTGTGCACTTAATAAAGTGATATATTTCTTTCTATTGATATGGTGAATGAGATCGGTCATTTTTCACATTTTAAATTAACTTTGCGTTCTTGATATAATCCTCACTTGGTCATGATGCATTATCTTTGTTATATATTCCTGGATCTCATTTACTTACCGTTGTTAAGGATTTTTTTTTTCATATGTATTCATGAGGAATATGGGCCTGTCGTTTTCTTTTTTTGTAATAGCTTTGATTTTAATATCAGGGTAATGAAATGGGTTGAGAAGCGTTCCTTTCCTCTCTATGGTCTGAGTTTCTGTGTGATTGCTCTTATTTGTTCCTCAAATGACAGAGACAATTTCCTCAAGCAATGTGGACTTGGAGTTTTCTTTGTGGGAGTTTTAAATTATAAATTAAATTGTTTAATAGATATAAGAATATTTAGATTCTATATTTTTTTCTACAGTTAGTTTTGTTAATTTATATCTTTCAAGGAATCTGTCCATTTTATCTATGTTCTGGAATTTATCAGTACAAAGATATTCATGGTATTTGCTTATCCTTTTAGTGTCACCATTATCTATACTGGTGTCCTTTTTTTTACTTTTAGTATTAGTAATTTGTGTCTTTTCACAGTTTTTATGATCAACTAGAGTTTTATCTATTTTATTGAACTTCTCCAAGAACCAATTTTGTTTTCATTTAATTCTCTGTTTCTTTGTTTGTTTTTTACTTTTCTATTGTGCTTTAATTTTCATTATTTATTTTTTCTACTTATTTTGGCTTAATTTCCTCTCCTTTCCCTAACTTTTTGAGGTGGAAGCTTAGATTACTGAGTTTGTACCTTACTTCTTTTCTAGTATGAGTACTGATAGGTATAAATCTCTCCCTAAGTACCACTTTTTCTGCATCCCACAAATCTTTGTATCTTACATTTTCACTTAAAATAATTTCTGATTTTATCGTAAACTCATCTTTTACCATTGCCATATGTAGAAGTGTGCTATTTAATTTCTTAATACTTTAAATTTTTCTCAGGTATTTTTCTGTTATTGATTGAATCTCTCCCCAACTGCAAGACTCTATTGTAGTGTTCCCTACACCTACTGAGGAGGTCCTGAATAAAGTCTTCCTTACCATGCTTTAACAAGTATCATTGAATAATTTTTTCTTTAACATATATTAAACCTTTTGATATTGCCCGCCTGGATCCGAAGGATCTCTTCTCTCTCTCTTTCTCTTTTGATGATGTATTTTCTGTTTTTAAGATGGGATAATTTCTTCTGATCTATCTTCAAGTTCACTTACGCTTCAGTCATATTCTTTCTACTATTGAACACATTCAGTGAATTATTTTAGGTACTGCATTTTTTATTTCTAAAATTTCCATTTTTGTTTTTTCTTGAAGTTTCTGTGTCTCTGCTTAGAGGTCCTGTTTTCCATTCATTTGAGTATTTACCTCATGGAACATAATTATAGTAGTTCCTTTAAAGACA
>NW_007732011.1:36264-66138 GCF_000696425.1 Galeopterus variegatus
CGATGAACATTGGGGAACAGGTATACCTTCGACTTGATGATTTCCATTTGGGAACTAAAAATAAATAAATAAATTCACACACACACACACACACACACACACAAAGCGGGGGGCGGGGAAAAAGACATAACAACTACAATTCATTGAAGTTGATACGACAAGCAAACAGAAAGGACATTGTTGGGTGAGGGGGGGGGAGGGAGGAGGGAGGGAGGGAGGTTTCAGTAATGGGCCACAATAATCAACCACATTGTATATCGACAAAATAAAATTTTAAAAAAAAACAAACTTCAGTTCAGTTCACAAAGCCTTTATTCTACTGGTTAAGGTTTATCTCATTCATAGCTCAGGGGTGAGCCTGAGACCTATCCTAGTTTATACACAAAAGTAAGGCATCTCCTTCTCTAGCCCTCTCTGTTTGTGATTCTCACTTCACTCTTGAGCTCCTAGAAGCTCTTTTCCTGGTTCCTATGGCCTGAGATGAGGTTTCTATGAGTGTTGTAGTCAACCCACACCTCTGCCATTGCCTGTCAGCTCCATAACTTCGGCCCTCCGTGGGGACAAAGCTGTTAAGAAGAAAACAGTAAGCCAAAGGGAAATACATTTGTAGTTGCTTCTCCAGGGTTTGATTTCCCTTCACAATCAGCTGGCTTCTGTTCACTTTTTAGAGTTTCTAGATAGCCTCCTGCCCTCCTCCCCCAACCTTGCAATTTTTTATTTATAGTCATCAGGAAAGCTGAGTCGTGATAAACTTATGCCAGCATCCTGGGAATGAAGCCTGCACTCTTTTTAATGTGTTTTTGTTTGGTTTTATCCATTTTTCTATGGTATTCTTTTTCTTCTTGATTTTTTTTTAACCATTATTGTTAATTTTCTTATATCCTGCCTAGTTCCAATAATTTGAGGCATCACAGAATATCCAGTTGTCCTCAGCTTTTAAAAAGATGATACTCTTGACAGTGAGTTGTAATCTGTGTGCAGAGGTGTTTCAGGACTACACAGCACTCACAACTTGCATTCATATTTTCTTTGATTAAGGGCCTTCGAAGCTATCAAAAGGGCTAATCTTGGTGCCGTTCTTCCTTGTAGATTCTCTGCCAGGAAGATCATCATCTAAAAGCAGGAGTTCTTAGCCTGGGGATGGGCATCAGGAGGGCCTGTGGATCTCCTGAATTTATAGGCAAAATTTATTGGGTAAGAAATTTTTCTGAAAAGCCCACATTTTTTATTAGATTCTCGAATAATTTCATCTGTCAGTAAGGTTAAGATCTACTGCTCACTATCAAGGTTCTAGACAGATATACGGAAAATTCAGAAGAACTTTTTTTTGTTTTGTTTTGCATTTAAAGGCAGATTTTTCTTATTATTATTTGGGTGCTGCCTTTGTTTTTCTAATTTTTTATTTTTATTTTTTAATTTTAAAATGTTTAACAAATTATGATTAAATATATTTGAGGTGTACAATGTGTCTTCTTGATTTTTAGAAGTTTTTTATATATTACGGATTTGTCTGTGATATAAGTTGCAAATATTTTCTCCTGGCTTATAATGTGTCTTTTGAGTTTGCTTACAGTATGCTTTTCTTTTTTTTTTTTTTCCTTTTTGTCTTTTTTACTGAGCAGTAACGGGATCACAACCCTCGGTGTCGTGCCCGTACCGGGGACCGGCAACGGGATCGCGACCCTCAGCGTCATGCCCACACCATGCTCAGCCAGTGAGAGGGAACCGGTTTGCCCGTACCGGGGACCGGCAACGGGATCGCGACCCTCAGCGTCATGCCCACACCATGCTCAACCAGTGAGAGGAAACCGGTTTCCACATGGGATCCGAACCCTCGGCGGGAGCGCCGCTGCGCTCCCAAGCAGCGCACTCTCCAGTGCGCCACCAGGCCGGCCCACAGTATGCTTTTCTATGAAAAAAAAATTTATTTTATTTTTTTGATTTGTATGTTAAATTAAACAGACTTTTTCCCCTCATTGATTTTGGATCTTGATTCATAGTTTGAAAGATTTTTCTTTATACCCAGGTTATAAAGGACATCTAGTACTTTCATGGCTTCAAAATTTATATTTTAATCTCTGATCCACTTGGAGTTTAGCCTGGTATATAAAGTAAAGTATAAATTCAGTATTGTCTTCTTCAAATAGTTATCTAGTTTCATTATAATTTATTAAAAAGTACATCTTTTCACAATGATTTCAGATGCCACCTTTTTAAAAAAAAATTTAAAAAACCTAATTTCTGAATATAATTGGATGTGTCTTAACTTTGTGTTTTGTTCCTTTAGAATATTTATCTATTAGCTGTCAATACCAAAATGTTTTAATTATAGAGTCTTTATAGAATGTTTGAATACTTGGTAGTGCTAGAAATGTGACAATTTAATTACATTTTAAATAGTTACCATTTATTACTAGGTTCAAAGGTTAGTCCCTGAGGTGCAATGTTTGAATCCAAAGACCATGTTAATTACAGTCAGAGAAACTGCACCCTTGTTATGTAAAAATGATGTGTAGAGAGGATAATGCTTCATCCAGAGGAATTAATATGCAACAGTGGAAATCCAACTTTGGGTCCTCCATGTAAAGAATCTATCTTTTTAAGGGAAGAGCTCTCTTTGGCCCAATAAACACCCATGTAAATGATCTTATACCCTGTCTAAGCACCAAGACTGGTCCTTCTCGAGTCAGACACAGGCAACAACTAGTCAATATTCTAATTTTAGTATTTTGCCATAGAAGGTTTGAATATTTTCTCATCATTATTGACAATTATTAACAAAGGTAAAGTATCTGCTTTTGAAATCACTGGAGAGGAGCAGTCATCATATCTGTTACTTCAGCTTATAAATCATTGCTTGGGTTCATTGTTTGAGTTTATTTGCACTGTTTATATATTAATCTACCTATTTGCATAGCCCTTTTTCAATATCCCCAAAGATTCATACATATTAGAAAACAAGGGTGAACTCTTTTACATCTAACAGAGTGTTGGTAGGGTGGTCCAAAGTGCTTTTTTTGACTTGTATTTGGATGAGGTTGAAGAGAACCTGCTTTGGACTACCCTTGTGTTGGAAGATTAAGTATATGCTAGTTGAGCAGCTTGAATGGCTGAAAACAGTGGGGAAAAAAACCCACTTTTTTGTTTGTTTGATTTTCAGTAGAAAGAAAGAATGAATTAAAATGCAAAAAAAAAAAGCAAAAAGAGGAAGAGAATTATGGGAAATTCTGGGGTCCTTGATTAACAAAACATTCTTTACAGACTGGGGTTGTGGGGAGGGGAAAGGAAGTCTTGAAAATGGGCAAGATTTGAGTGAGAAAGTGTGGGGAATGTGACAGTTCATTAGTGAGGAAAAAAATACAGGCTGTTCGCTGACGTTGGCAACAGTTTGACTTCTCAGATGAGACAATGAAGCCCAGTTAGGAAATATGACAAAGGACATCTGTAGATTTGTGGCAAATCTGGGACCAGAACCTCATATTTTAGCTCTAGTTCAATGTTGTCTTTTTTCCCTACTCCAAAAAGTTATAAAAATAGGATGAAAGAAATCATTTAAATGTAATGTATAATGAAGTCCAAACTCTAAATCTCCTTTTTGTCAATTAATGTGCATTTCAATTATTTAAAAAATAAAATCAAGAATTAATATTTATTTCCTATTCATCCTAGATATTACTGTAGTTGATCATAAAATGAAATAATTATGTGTGTTAAGACAAAGAGCCTGCAACACATTAGAGTCTAGTTTCACTTTGCTAGAAAATCTATTTTCATGGATTGATTTTTTTTTTTTTTCAGCACACAGAAAATCTTTTTTGGCCACTGTCTAAAAACTCAGCTGCTCTGGCAGCTGTGTGGTGACAGCTGGTCACTCAAAGGACTTTAACCATCAAAAGTAAAGTGATTGTGGATGATTTGAGAAGCAGGTCCAACTTACGCCTTTTGGACCTGCCTAGATCTGAACTAAAGTCTCTTTACGTATTTGAATAGGAATCACAGGCAACTGATGAGGGAATCTGAAAGATGAGGAATTTGATAAACTAAAGCACATTGTACAAGGAAATACTGTATAAAGTCTCACACACTTCCAAGAAAATAAGTATCAAGTAGCAGCCTGAATAACATTGTTTCAGGTGGCATGATTCCCTAAAGGAAACTGAATAGAACGAGGCAACAGGAGTGGATTAAAATTTTAGTTTTATTTGCTAATCATTCAAGAAATTTGCAAAGATGAATGCAAGTTCTTTTTATAACAATTCTAATGCTATTTTAATGGACGATAGTTATTTATTTATGGATTTGAACTCTCCTAACATGTGATAAGTTGGACAAGCAAGGCTGAATTTTTTTTTTAAATAAAGGTTTAAGCAAGATGGTTAAGTTCCAAATCTACTATAAATCACAACTTTGGCTAAGAAATCTGATCTACTGACACAATTATCTATGGGGTGGTGAAAGCTTTGCGAGGGTATTGATTTTCTCCCAAATTCATGCAGACCATGGCCAATTTAACCCTTTCTGAATCATGGTTTTCTGTTCTCAATTTACTTATTTTTTTGATGTTTGCTTTTTGGCTTTGATAAACAATCTTTTTGGCTCCGCTATGACACTCTCTCTCAGGCAACATTTGGGTATTGACTTTTTTTTTACCTGCAAACATTTATTCTCAGGTGAGAGATAGGTCCATTTGTCACTACAGCCTTGCCTGATTGACTGAACACTCCTTACCCATTTCATTTCCCCTGTACATAGCATGGTGTCCTGAGCATTGCATGTAGACACCATTTTTATAGCAACTTGTATGGAAATGATAAATGCATTAATTAAGAAAGAAAATAATATATATTTGGTAAGTCCTGGAGGGTTTTCAGAAACAATATTTTTTCCTTTCTATTCCTGACAACTCTGACATTGTTTGAATCAATAAAACTTTATTTATTTATTTTTTTTAAATTTTAGGCCGGCCCGGTGGCGCACTGGATAGTGCGCAGCTTGGGAAGCGCGGTGGCGCTCCCGCCCGAGGGTTCGGATCCTACATACAGACCGGTTCCCGCTCACTGGCTGAGCGAGGCGTGGGAGCAACGCCGAGGGTTGCGATCCCGTTGCCGGTCCCCGGTCCGGTACGGGGGCAACACTGAGGGTTGTGATCCATTGCCGGACAAAAAAAAAAAAAAAAAAAAAAAAAAAAAAAAAAATTTTAGACTCAGGCACTATATACTGAGTCAGAGTGATCATTTTCCAGTTAGGGTTAATTATATGACATAATGTATATAAGTCTTTAACTTCAGTCTACTCCTTGACAAATTAATAATAATGTAAATAAAGTTCTGTCTGTGGAAGTATTAAATGAGACAGACTATAAAAAAAAACATATTGCTTAAATGGGGAGAAAAGTAGCCTCAGCAGTTCAGTGACCAAAATCATATTTCCATCATGAATATGTTTAATATCACAATAATTTTCTTCTAGTCCCTTGCTACTCAGTGTGGTCTGTAGACAAGCAGAATTGGCATTACATGGGAGCTTGATAATAAGGCAGTTCCCAAGCCCTGTCCTGCTGAGTCAGAATCTGCAGTTTAACAGGATGCTCAGGTAGTTCCTATGCATATTAAACTCAGAGAGACACTAATCAATAGAGTCTAGTTTGGAATAATCTCTTTTGTGAATTTTTTGATTGACTAAGTGACTGAGAATTGGAATTTCGTGGCAATACAAACTCCAAATGACATGGAAGCATTTGAGGGGCAGATTTTCCTAGACAGAATCAAATGCTTTTTAAACAAAACATTAGTATTTTTTGCCCATTAGTGGTAGGATTTGTTCACTCACACACCATGGGTACCTGAACTTGTTCTTTTAAAATCCATACCTTACTCAGAGACTAGAGGGAGAGAATCCACTGCACAAAACACTTGCAGACAAAGGAAAGGTGGATGTATGACTGAAGAAGTTTATTAATCACTAAATGGTATTTTGATGATGAGACTGAAAATCATTTCACCAGAAAATCAACTAATATAAATCAGAGCTCATTATATATTACATGTATGCATGATTCTAGAAGGATGAACACACATATGAAAGACATTCTTATGGTGGAATTGTGGGGGGAGGATAAAAACATACACATAAAAATTATGATATTTCGAGTTTTAAAGAAATTAAGATAACATCTAGTTAAATAAAACACCTCATTTAAAAATGAGGAAACCACCCAGACAGTTTACATGATTTACCAAGTGAAAGAGCTAGAGCTAGACTCCCGGACTCCTCTCCCCAATCCTGCTGTGTCTAGTTTACGCTGCTGCTTATTACAGTATAAGATAATACGTAAGAAAAGCCAACTGAATGAGACAGATTATCAGGTAGTGCTGTAGAGATTCATAGCATGGAGTAGTCACTGTAGGTTGGAGAAATTGTGAAGGGCTTTCCTGGGAGCCAAGGGCTTGACCGGAAGCAGTTTCAACTCTTCCCCCTCTATAGCCACATACTCTGGTCAACTTTTTCTATAATCCTTAGCATGTGACCTATAATTTATATACTTATTCAACGTATTCTTTGATATCTGTCTCTCCCTCCCCCCACAAAAATATGTTTCATAAGAGCAGGGATTTTTGTCTGTTGTTTTACTGATGTATCCCCAGTGTCTAAAACTGTGCCTGATGCATGGAAGAGACTTAATGAATATTTACTGAAAGAATAAACCAGTAAATTAGCAAATGAGGAAAATAGTGTTCTAGATTTCAGAATTTATTTATTTGGAAAGTAATGACAGACAAGAGAGGCAGAAGAGATAGAGGCTGAAATTTAAAGAAAATTGAGTGCTACTGAAAAGAATTTGGAGTTTAGCTTGGAAGTAGTGGGTGTCATGAAGACAAAATTTTGCCACTGGCTCCTTGAACATGCATGGATTCATATTTATCAAATTATGGTGTGTTTATTTTATTATAATAAATATTTTCCTCTGAGGTTCCAGGTAATGTAGATGTTTATTTTAATTTTAACATATACGGAAAGTATCATTTTGCCATACCAGACTGTTGGAATAATGGAAAAATCTCTGGGAGAGAAGTTTTGTTTTGCTTTTGTAGATGTATATGCACCCACTTATAAGTGAGTATTATATATTTTGAATTAACCAATACTTAAGCCCAAGAACAGTGTGAATCCTGTTGTTGCCTATAATATATTCTGCAAATGTTGTCTTCATGTCCCAGAAGGCCTCAGTCAATTCAAATTAGAAGTTACCAAAATGTTTCATTAAGACATTCCCCCACACAGCAATTCATTCTTATTTTTTCTCAATAAAGATTGTTTCCTATTGCATTTGGATGCAGAAAGCCTTTAGTTTTATTGTGTGGTAAAAGCAGTCAACTAGCACATGCAAATACACTGGGGACATTTGGAGAGTCGTAATTGTTCAGCTTTAATGTCAAAATCTCTTCCCCCCCCCATCTGGGGAAACTGTTAATTTCCTTCTTTTAATTTAACCATGTCAAGGATCTTTCCTATTAATAAATTACAAAAGTTTTTGGCTGATCTCATATAGAACACGGAAGCCAGAGTGATACACATTTTTAAATAACCAATCCTGAATATTTCTGAGACTTCTAAAGCAATTATAACCAGTATTTAGGAGCAAGAAAGGCCTATTCAAAATCCCGGTGTGTGATTCATACTTCAGGTTCAAGATGACCGAGTGAGCATACATTTTCTTCCTGTAAGGCCCTGTTTTGCACAATCCCATGAAAAGCAAGGCCAACATTACATGAGTGGTATCACCTTGCCTTAGTCAGTTGTTGGTCCTACTCAGCAACCTCCTAAGATCCAGCTCCTTCTTAAGGTCCCATGGTCCTATTGAAATTATGTGTATGTGTACATGTAGGTGTAGGTGTATGTGTGTGTGTGTGTGTGTGTGTGTGTGTATTCTATAATGGTGCTGAAAAGCAAGAAAGAATTCCATAAGCTTTCCAGGTATTTTGCATAATTTTTGAATTGTAGAAAGCAGGTAAAATTAGATTGGCAAAGGAAATTGTAACCTGAGACAGACACAGACAAGGATGAAAGAACTCAACCGCAAACGCAAGAACTATTTGTACCATAGGAACTCCGAAGAAACTCAGTGTAGGGTCAAGTATAAATCAAGAAGGTCCTTGGAGCAGTTACGATGGTAACTGATTGAATGATTCCTTATAGAGGAAAGCCATGTTTACTCAAAGCAGCCAGTGACTGGGGTTTGCTCCAACTCAAAACCCTGAGGAATTCTCTTTTAATAATGAGCAGGACAGAGGGTTCTCAGTACATTAGGTCTAGAGAATAAAACAGTGGAATCTAAAGTCTTGTCCTTTGTAACTGTGTTTATTTCATAAAATACAAAATCATAATCATCTTTGTAATCCAGTTTTCAGTTTTCATAACTTCAGGAATAAAGTTAAGCATATTAGTGTCATTTCTCCACATTAACTGTATGTAGGAAATAGTGCTAGATCATCCTTGTTATGTGTTTTCCAAAGACACAATTGTAACTTGAAATAAGTTACTTGAATAACACATTTGTACCACTTCTTCTGGACACCCTGGAATAGTAAAGTCATGCTAATGCAGACATTCAAACAATAATGTTATGAAGACAGTTTTAGTTTTCATTCTATTAATCTGTGTGACATTAGGTGACTTCTATTTTCACACTTAATAAAGAGGCAAATAGGCACATTTTATATCAATAAAATACTATCTATGAATAAGACATAACAGACTCAAACTTTTATTCATCAACATACAATTAAAATATAAAATATACATAAGGTTATAGAGCATCTGAGTAAGAATTATTAAGCTTGTTTAAATAAATATATATGTAGATAATATCCGCTCTTTCAAACATCTATGGAACATGTATAGAAGTTAAACATATGTTAAGCCTCAATGAAAATCTCAATATATTTCAAAAACTAGAAATCATTCAAGCTGAATTGTTTAATCACAATGTAGTAAAAGTTAAAAGGGCAATCAAAGAAGATTACAAAGTTAAATTGATGAAAAAAAACCAGTACCAACAATTCTTTTGAATAACTGCTGGTCAAAGTAATAAACCAAATTGAAATTACAAGCTGTTTAGGAATAAATTGCAGTAGAAGACAAACTATAGAAAATGCAGCCAAAGATAACACTAGAAAGAAAATGCAACATTAGAATAACATATTAAAAATGGTAAAGAATGAAACTAATAAAAATGATCAATAGGATAAGCCAAAAATAGTAGCAGGAAAAAATAATAAAGACAAGAAGAGCCTTCACACACAAAAACAAACAGTCTATTATGAAAAGACACATCTGAGACAGAATAGGGCTAAGCCTGTGAAACAAACCGACTCCATTTTACCTGCAGAGGACACACTGTTACTTTTCCAATCCTCAGTCATGGGACCACCCAAGCACGTGATTACCCCATGGCCTGTCTTGATAAAATAAACTGAGATAAGAGGGGTACAGTTATTCACTGAGGTACAAAACCCCTTCCCAAGTCTTGTTAAAATATAACTGTTAGCTTTGCTTAAAACTGATTATCTACCCCATTCTTTCTTTTTCTGTAGTTGATTTATGTTACATAATAATTACGTTAATAATAAATAATAATACATAATTATGTTACAGATTAACCTTAAGATCCCTTTAAGAGTTCCGCATGTGCACAAAGCTTCAAGATGATGCTATAATTACCCTCCTGGGGTGGTGGTGATGAACACCACCACCTTCTTGGACCTACTGAGCAGGTGCAAAAACCAAAGACCTAACTGAGCATGTGCCCATGATGCACTCAGGAAGAACAGAGTGGACCACCTCCAGAGGCACAGAATGATGACACTGGCCTGCACCTCTCATCCCCTTTCCCTTTAAAGGACCCTGAACAGCTCCCCTTGGGGGGGCTGGCATCTCTGCAGCTACCTCCCTTATGCATAAGTCTGTCTCCTCTTTTAATAAAGTGTTGTTTGCTTTACTGCTGGGTGCATTGTTCATTTCTATGACTTTGGAACCCAAGAGCCTAATTGGATAACACATCTACTTTGCCCCTCCCTGCCATTCCAAAATATTACAGTTCTGGCAAGTCCAAAAAAGAGAGAGAACCCACCACTGTCCTTTCCCTCTTTCCATCCACATACACAAACCAGGGAAGAAACCACTGATATGATTTCAACCAGAAATAGGTTTGTTTTGCATATTCTAGAACTTTATATAAATGGAATAATACAGTATTTTTTTGTGTGTGTTTTTCTATGTATCAGTCATTAGTTCCTTTCTGTTGCTGAGTAGTTTTCCATTGCATGAATATACCAGTTTGTTTATTTATGCATCAGATGATGGTTCTAATTAACAAAACTGCTTATGAATATTGTTGTACGGGGCCTCTGGTGGACACATGTTTTTATTTCTTGCAGAATAACAGGGTAGATTTATGTTTAACTTTTTAAGAAACTGCAAAACACATTTCCAAACTGTTGTGCTCTTTTACATTCTCATCAGCAATGTTTGTGAGATCCAGTTGCACTACGTTCTCTCCAACTTTGGGTTCACTTGAGCCATGCCTGAGGGTGCAATGGCAGATCATTGTGGTTCTAATTTGCGTTTTCTAAGGATGGATGATTTTATGCCCTCTTCATGTGCTTATTGATCCTTTGTAAATCTTCTTTTGCAAACTGCCTAGAATGGTTTTGCATTTGTAATGATGGCAGATTTGGAAGAGAAAGCAGAATGTAAATTGGTGTAAAAAATTAATTGTAAAAGAACACCTTAATTAATGAGCTCTCTTTAATACTGACCTTTTTGTAGGCACTCTGCATTACTTCCTTTCAATTCCCAAGAAGGGAATATTATCAACTCCATTTTATTAATAAGAATTAGACTTTGACTATAACTTGATCAAAAGTTACATACCTAAAAATGTTTTTAAAAGACATGTTAACACGAGCTTAACCTAATAAACTTGCGTCTACTTAAGCAAATCAAATACAGGTATAGGAAATACTTAATAGTCAAGTGTTCATATGAACTGAAAAGAGTTTAAACTATTTGTTTTGAAACACTTTCATCTTCTTATTTTGTTCATCTAGAGTCACTGTATTTCCAATCATTCTTTTCTATAATTGAAACAAATCACAAGATTGTATTGTATGTAATAAATTATTGCTTTAAAGTACTTGTTATGTTTTCTGCTGTTGTAGAAATCATATTTCTGATTAAAGGTTATATTTAAAATTTTACTAATTATGTTACCAGTAACATACAAAAAATTCGAAGCTCTTTTATTACTTATATACAATGTATTGTAAAAACGATGAAGCAGAAGAAAATAAAATATTTGTTATTTAGGAAAAATGGACTTAAAATTAAACATACAAAAACTGAGAGGCAACATTAAATACCAAGTGAGCAAGAATTTAAAAAATGAAAAGAACAGCTTTGAGTTCTTTAGAAACCTTTTAAAACCATATACCCTATCCTCTCCGTAACCATGGCTTTCAGTTAAAATTTGTGTTTAAATTGCTCATTCTTTCTGTAAAATTCTATAACTAACCTCTCATTCTGTTTCTTCCTATCTGCGTTTTAAGATAATACCTCTGGCACAGAAGTCGAGTTGAGTGCCTAAGGGTGTTTTTCAGGATCTTAGAGTTAGCTCAGCCCAACACAAGCCAGGCTAGGCTGGTTGAACCTGCAGATCTCTGTAAGGAGCCTGTGTGAATGTCCAAAATCTCTGCTTCCAGGCCTTGCCATTTTCTGAAACTGTACAGGGATGCAGATGACCTGAGCCTGTAAAGTTCCTTGCTCAATCCCTGACATTTCCCCATAAATATAACATCCTTCCTGCCATGGACAAGATGGATGTGAGAAATAAATTTCCCATCTTCTCACCAGGCTGCCTTATAAACCTTTTTCCCCCTACTGTCAGGACCAGTGCTTCAGTAATCGGCTTCCCTTGCTTGTGGGCAAATGAACTCCATTCTGCAAAAAAACTCTTTGATAACTAAGTCTAAAATGAAAATCTTTAACTTTCTTTGGAAGTCAGTTATACAAAAAACATCCTGGGACATGCTTTTGTGAGGATGATACATTAATCACAGGGAACGTTGCCTCAGCCTTGACAAAGAAGATCCCGTTTTAATAAAGTAATTTTGTGGTGCCTTCAAATTCTGGGCAAAGCAGGCCCTGTGGGGATATCTATCCAGTAGGCGTTAAAAAAGTAATGACTCAGAAGGCATTTTCTTTTATGTTCAGCCCAACTTTTAATCATCAATTCAAAACTTTTTACAAAGGTATTTGGACTTTGACTACTGTTCCCTAGTTTGCCAGACACCACCTGCCCCCCTCACATCCTCAACTTTTCCCCCAAATATTCCTACAACCCCTTCCTTTATTGAAATCTAGCTATCTCCAAAGATACTTCTCCATGTTACTCATACATAGAGCTGCTTATTTTCCCAAAACCCACATATCTCAAACAGAGAAGTTGGCACCCATTTCTTTTAAACCTTTAATATTATTTTGATACTTGTGTCATGTAACTTTGACATCCTCCTGTTTTCCTGTTAGTTACTGAATCCCAACACTCTCCACATTCTTAAGTATATTTAAATGAAAGTATAGATAATTACATTTACCTATATATATAATTTAATAAATTGATGTAATCTTCTAGGGGAAAAATTAGAAGCTAACTTAAAATAATATGTATTTCAATACACAATACTCTATTACAGACAATGAAGTGGTTATGCTTGCATCTATATGTAGAATTGCTGTCAAAGTGACAGATATAAATACAAACTAATACAGTCATGTCTTGTTTGTAATCAAATAACTCAAGCCATGCTGACATTGGTAATCTAATTTTTCTAAATGCTAAACAATTTTCATCATTCTAAGCAAATAAAATCTTCCTTTGACTGATGTGGTTCTTGCATTTCTGAAAAATTCAGTGTATGTTAAAACAATACAAAGGAATCTTGGGTTTGTATGTAAAATGGAATTAGGCTGTAGACTCAGATAATTATTAATAGTGTTTTAACAAAATGAATGCCAAGAAAGACATTTTGAAGTTGTAAGGACAGAAGCCAATTCATTATTTTATAGTATTTTCCTGTGGGGACCAGGTGAAAAACTTCATGTTTGCCCTCTGAAGGTTAGCTGCAAATCAACAGACAAAAAGACATTAATAGGAAGAAAAGACATAAAAATTTTTATTTTTATTTGCTATGGTGGTGGGGTGTGGTGGGGGCTATGCACAGGGGCTGTGGGTTGAATGTGCCCCCCAAAGGTCTGTGAGCTGGATGGAGACTTGCTTTCCATTATAATATTGTTAAGTGGGTGGGAAATCCTATTTTGGTAATTTAAAGGTGGAGACTTTAGGAGGGGATTAGATTGTGAGAACTGTACCCTTATGAATGGATTAATCCATTGATGGTTGAATGGGTGGTCAGAAGCATGGTTCTGATGGCTTTAAAAGGAGAGCAAGTGAGGAGGTTAGTACTCTTTTGCTCAGCCTATTCTTCATATGATACCCTGTTTCTCTGTGAAGATTGGAGAGTCACCACCGAGAAAAAGCCCCTACCCAGATGTATTTTGTGGACGTCGGACTTCCCAGCCTCCAAAACAGTAAGAAATGTTTTATTTCTTTATAAATTACCCAGTTTCAGGTATTCTTTTGTAAGCAACAGAGAACAGACTGATACAACAGGTAATCAAAATTTCATTTTTTTTTTTTTTTAAAGATGACTGGTAAGGGGATCTTAACCCTTGACTTGGTGTTGTCAGCACCACGCTCAGCCAGTGAGCGAACCAGCCATCCCTATATGGGATCCGAACCCGTGGCCTTGGTGTTATCAGCAGCGCACTCTCCCGAGTGAGCCACAGGCTGGCCCCCAAAATTTCATTTTAAAGGGCCTAGCACAGGGTAATCACAGGAGAGAGGTTGCCCAGCAACCTAATGTGGTACAGAAGCTTATATGCCAGTTTTCCTAGGAGTGAGGGGAAATGGGGAATGTATTGGTTTTCAAGGCAAATGAATGAGGTGAAAGAATATGGCCTGGGACCAAGTTTTTCTGAGCACTAGGGGAGGTGGCATCACAGGTCGAAAAAGGAAAGCAGAAGATAAGGCAGAGACTGTCTTGTTATACCGACGAAAATATCTCAGGTAACCTTGCAGCTGCCAACAGAAGGAAGAGATGGTAGACAAAGAAGGGGACTCAGAGGAAGTCTGGCTCTTTATTTCACAGAAGCAAATTTTTTCCATGAAAGGCAACCTTCTAGCTATTCTTGGGTTTCCAGTCTCTCTGAATTAGCCATCTTGAAATATGTCAAAAAAGGATATTCTGGGCTGAAATATTTTGCTCTCCTTTAATCCCATTCAGGAACATTTAGTGTCACCATTTTTCACCTGCAATTGCACATGGAGAATTACCCACACTTTCCTTTTTGTCCCTACTATAGTATATGTAGACTTTTATCCCAGAATATCTAGCATCTTATTAAATTTGTTTATTCACAATTTTGTGGCTTCTTCTAAACTGCAAATTACTTGAACATAGGCAAAATGTCTTTATTTTTATGTTAAGAAAAGCAAACACTGTTTCTGGCCCTAAAGGACATTCAACATACACATATATTACACACAAACACAGACACGCACACACAGACACACACACACACAGAAACACATACACACTTTTTTAGAGCAGTTTTAGTTCCTCAGCAAAATTGAGCAGAGTACAGAGTTCTCATATGTCTCCCACCCTCACACAAGCACAGCCTTCCTGACCATCAGCATTTCATACCAGAGTGATACATTTGTTACAATCCATGAACCTGCATTATTAACACATCATGATCACAAGTCCCTAGTTCACATCAGGGCTTACTCTTGGTTTTGCATGTTCTATGGGTTTTGACAAATGTATAATGACATATATTCACCATTATAACATCAAGAGTAGTTTAACTGCCCTAAAAATCCCTTGTACTCTATTCATCCCTTCCTCCCCCAAAGTCCTGGCAACCACTGATCTTTTTTCACTGTTCTTATAGTTTTGCAAGATGTGCCTTTTGCATGATGTTTCAACTCAACTGTCAATTGCTGCAAACAAACCACTCCAAAATTTAGTGACTTTAAGCAATTGTTTATTATTACCTGTAACCAGACTATGGGCTTACTCGGTTCTGCTGGGCCATTCTTGCTTGGACTCTCCCAGCGGCTGCAGTAAGGTGGTGCCTGGCAGTGTAGCCATCTAAAGATTCAACTGGGCTGATTGTCCAAAGTAACTTCCTCCCTCATGTGTCTGGTGCCTCAGCTGGAATGGCCAGAACAGCTGGGGGCTGGCCAGGAATCTCTCCTTTTCCATGTGGCCTTTCCACATGGCAAGCTTAACCTTCTTCATATGTGGTAGTATCGGGATATTTGGTCTTCATAAATGGCAACAGGCTTCCCTGAGTGAGCATCCTACTGGGGAGAATGCAGAAGCTGGCATTTCTCTTAAAGGCTCAAAACTGGCACAATCTTACAAATGTTGAATTCTATTGACCAAAGAATCACAGGTTCAGCCTATATTTAAGTGGGTGGAGAAATAGACCCCATTTCTTGGTAGGGGAGTGACAAAGAATTTACAGCATCTTTAATCCACCCAGATGGATAGGAAGACGGATGACGTAGTATTTGCATTACGTCTGGAATGAGAGATTGATAATGATGACAGGTAAAAATAAGATGGGGAAAGAACACTCTAGGCAGAGGAAACTCTGAAATTATACACAGGAAAAGGAAAAGCCAGAGTATTCCAGTTTCCTGAAGCATAGTAAGGAGAAAGCGACTTGATGAAGAGTCGCTTTCAGAGTTAAGCCAGGCAGTAGAGTTGTTGAATATCACTCTGAGGAGTTTCAACTTGAACCAGTTGGCAGGAATTACAAAAATATGTGCAACTTAGCCATCCCAATGTGTTATATCTTGACGACAGAATATTATGCTTGTGCAGCAGTACATACTTTTATAAGTAATTTTTCTGTTAGCTTATTTACCACAGCAAAAGATAATTTGGTCAGGGTGGTAGAAAAAAGAATTATCCTGAAGTTTTCTTACCTTTCCCTCATTATCCCCACCCAGAATGAATGCTTCCTGCTCTTTGCTCCCTTGGTACCATCTTTGGTGAAGCACGCATCCACTCACAGCGCTCCAATCACAGCACGTTGTGTCGTAGTTATTTCTGTATGTGTCTGTAACTTCAGCTCCAAGGCACAGTCCACAAGGGCCTTTTCTTTGTTTGCATCCCCATCCTGTTAAATGGATGATTTGGATCATAAAGTCAAATTAACATCAGGAGACAAAAATGCATTTCTTATCAGTTGACCAGAAAATTGATTCCTTCTGTTCTTTTCCTTGATCACTTGAAATAAGAATTTGGTTTAGTTAATAATATCTTATCCTTCCTCACTGTAGTCAATTAGAAGAAGTTACAATAACAATGAATTACTTCTTTATCCTTTTTTAAAAGTTTACTTCTGGTTGAGTGCTGAAGTGATTTTCTCACTCTGCCTCATTATACAAGTATATTTTCTCTTTCAAAATGTCATTTTAGGGGGCTGGCCAGATAGCTCAATTGGTTAGAGCACAGTGTTATAATACCAAGAGCAAGGTTCGGATTCCCTTACGGGCCAGCTGCCAAAAAAAGGTAATTTTATGAGAGGGTCAAGAATGCTGCGTAAAAGACAGAATCAACATTAAAGCAATATGCTGTAGACATGTTATGCTTAGTTAAAACTGAGATATTCTGTAAGGAGAGGAGAGCTCATAATGATTTTGAGTATAGAATAATTAGAATCAGTAGGAAGAGAAGACATATATGAAAGAAAATCTATTACATTTTTTTTTCTGTTGAGCATGAACCCATACACGTCTACTTAAATGTTTCTCCCTTATACTATTTGAAATTAGAAAAACAAAGTAAAATGACAGCCAGTATGAATGATTTAGGAAAAAAATGTACTATGAGTGATATAGCAGAGGCTTCCTCTCCCATTTAACTATGTCTGTTTCTGTAACATGTTAGAATATTTTTCCTAATGTTAGACTTGGAACATTAATAACTACATAAAATCTCAGATGGAGTTAACTGTGTTCTTTAAGAAACAGCTATTGGGTCATACACCCAGATATTAGTACTTAGCAGCTTACAATGTTACTCTTTTCCTCCTTGATGTGTGACTCTGAGGTTCTTATTTAACCCCATTGCTCTCTCATTTGCTCATCTGTAAATCAGGAGATTCCTGTGGGGGGCTGGCATGCTATATTTGAACATGGTTTTGCAAATAGGTGTTGGGAATTCAAATCAAAAGTGAGAGGGAAGTTCAAGGTATATTCTGTTTCTTAGTCAACCTCCAGGCTTCAAGAAAGATGCTAAGTATATCTTTCCTAAATACAGTATCAGCTAGTTAAGATATCTTTCTCTGTATCTTAAAAGTATATAGTCTTATAATTTTTGTCTTTCTTGCTGTATTTCAGAAATCTCCAGTATATACTAGATTTAATTGAAATGAGATAAAGAATCTTTAAATATTGAATTGAAACAAAAAGTTTGAATAAATAATTCAACATTTTCATGGTGTATTAGTTTGTTTTCTGTTGCTTATAACAGATTACCTGAAACTGGGTAATTTATAAAGAAACAAAAGTTATTTCTTACAATTTTGGAGGCTGGGAAGTGCAAGGTCCAAGAGGCATATCTGGCGAGGGCTTTCTTCTTGGTGGCAACTCTACAGAGTCCTGTGGCAATGCAGGGTGTCACATGATGAGAGGGTGAGCAAGAGTGTTTCCCACATGCTTTCCTCCTCTCCTTATAAAGCTCCCAATCTGCTCTTTGATAATCCATTAAACCATTCACCCATTAATCCATTCATGAGGGCATAGTCTTCATTCTCCAATTACCTCTTAAGAGCCCCACCTTTTAAATACCATACTGGGGATAAGTTTAACATGAGTTTTAGAGGGGACAAACATTTAACCAAAGCACAAGGTATTATTGTTACATTTATGAAGGGAGGGAGAATGATGTTCCCAAGGTGTTCTTTTGGCTTAAAAAAGAAACCTTCCTAGTATTTATACCTTCCAGGAAACAAGGATGCCAATTGTAATACTATAACAAGGGCAAACAATCATCAAAATATTGGCAAACAATCAGAAGAGCAAACTTGGAGGCCTAACAGGTTGTAGTTCACCTGTTACTTTAAAGTCTAGTTGTCCTAAAAGACTCCTTTGTACATATAAAACTTCCAAGGACAGTTTCAATTACCTAACACAGAACAGATGACCCTATTTCACATGTTTCATAGCAGTATAAGACTGATGCTTTTTCAGATGTTCTCCATTCACCATTTTATCAGAATTAGCTCTACAAGGCAGAATAATTTTTCTACTGCTGTAGGAGCAGAGAAATATTTTATCCTTCCTGTATTTCTGAGATTTCTTTCATTAGCATTTAAGAGCACATATACGTTCAAATCTTAACACTGTAATATCATTACTTAGTACAAAGAGGGTGAAAAGGGGATGGCCAAAGAAAATTACAACTTAAAATATGGAAAAGTAAAAGACATAGAGAGGGAAACATGCAATATGTAATGTTTTGCATTTACAACTTTTCTGTCTGTTGACTGTAATCAACACCTCCTCTTAAATTTGAATCTGTGAAGACTCCCTTAAATACTTACTGCAATGTAATCTTACTGAGCATCCCACTGAAAACATTTATGATGAATCCTTTTAAGGCTACATCACTTGTAGCATTTTATAAGCATTACTTCTATATGTAAATGAACACACTCCTGTTTATTTCATGTTGTATTTCTTAATTCCCTACAAGCCTACTCCCAGCTGATATAAATAGATTCCTCACTGTAGTGTAACTCACCAACTTTCTTCTATATGGGTCTTGATAAACCATGGATACACTTTGAGTGGACTGGAGTATAGTTGCAGGGTCCTTACAAGATGTGACTATATCCTGCCTTGGATGGCTAAAGTGAAACTCCAAGCCACTCTCTCAATGGAGACCAAGTTTAAAGAAGTGGTCCTCATATTACTGCTTTGTTTTCAGGCATTGATTAGATTCTTGATCTCTCTAACAGAACAGGTGACTTCATGGAATGGATATGTCGTGCTATGAAATCATTTTGCCTTAGCCCTTTCATAGAGAGGGTAAAACTGTCCCTGTGAAGCCTTGAGAGGTTAAGCCTTGCAAAGTTTTTAAAGCTTCAAGTTTTATAGAGAAACCAAGTTGTGATACATTCTACAAGGGTCTTGTTTTTTAGAGCATCTTTGCATATAGTTACTAATGCTGGTTTCTAAGAAAAATTTCATCATTCCTATGGCAAAATAACCCAGAGATAATAGTCACTAAATATAGATTAAGTACTTTTCTCTGTCTCTGGGGTGAAGTGGGGCACTACTAATTCTGCCAGTGTTAATTCTGGCCAGTATCATGCCCAGAGCATTTACGGTTTCCCCTCCAGATGTTAGACTGTCACCTCAGGTGAAAGATACTGGTATCATAGGGATTGCTGTTTCTGCGCTGTGTGTCGTGGAGAGCAGACCCAACACATGGAAATATTTAAGGAATGCATTATGACTGTATCTTGCCATAGAAAAGAATATAGTAGGAGTAACTAGGTATAGGTATCACATTTGTGTGTGACGGAGCTCTATGCGGTCTTTGAAATTAAATTCTTTTCATGCAATTAACATTCAATGGCCAAAATGATAAGTTTAGATAGGATGGTGCAGTAATTAGAAATTATTAGAATATGTTATGACAATATTTTGGGTAGAAAAACAAAAAACTTATTAGGGTACACACTAAAACATACTGGCACTTTTGGTTTTAAGGGCATTTGTAATTCCAATTTTTCACATTGATGAAGGAGAGTGGATTAACCATTCTTTTCAGTCTTTTTATTGTGTGACGGTTCTTAAGCAAGGACGTATTTTTTTAATGAGAAAATAGTGAAATAAATTTCTGGAAGAAAGGGATTATTAGAACAGTAGTTGTGACTTAATTTTTTTAAAATTTCTTTTAGCTTCTAAACAACACAGAGAATGCCAGGGCAATATATGAGAGTAAATGTAGGGAGACCTGTATTTACAGGAAACCAAATCTAATCTAGTCAGGAAGAAATTTGTGAAGTCAGAAGCATGGCCTTCCTATTGACTAGCAGGTAGGTTGAATGCTGTCTCCTTGGATACTGATAGTTTTTCATGTGAACTAGGTTTTATATAAGGGTTGCATTTCTATCTGGGGGATTAGTTTAGAATTTCCAGAAGTCTAAAAGAGTCTCAGACCTCTACAAGCAGCTTTCCAGTGGTTGACATTATGGATATGGGACTCCAGCGAATAAAATGAGTCATTGGTCCTGGTGTCTAAGGAGAAAAAGCAAATTAATAGCAAGGAACATATCACAGGAGGCTTGAATCTAACAAAGTAGGTGAGGAGGCTAGTCTCACTCTCTCTCTGCTCTGCCATTTCTCAGTGTGATACCCCGCATCACTGTTGCCACCACCAAGACCCTTACCAGATGTGTTCCCTGCACTGGAGACTTCTCAGCCTCTGAAAGTGTAAGCAATAAACTTTGTTTTCTTTGTACAATACCCAGTTCTGTGTATTTTGTTATAAGCAACAGAAATGGACTAATACAGAAAATTGGTACCAGAGAAGTGGAGTGTTGCTTATAACAAATACTTGAAAATGTGGAAGCACCTTTGTATCTGGGTGTTAGGCAAAGATTGGAAGAGCTTGAAAGGCTCAGAAGAAGACAAAGAGACGAGGGAAAGTTTGGAATGTCTTAGAGACTCGTTATGTGGTGGTGAGCAGAATGCCGATAGAAATGTGGACTGTAAAAACCATTCCATGGCGGTCTCAGATAGAAATAAGAAGGGGTTTATTGTAAACTGTGGCAAAGATCACCCTTGCTGTGAACTGGCAAGGAATTTGGCTGCATTGTGTCCATGCCATAGGACTTTGTGGAAGTTGGAACTGAGGAATTGTGAACCAGAGTATTTGGTGGAAGAAATTTCTAAGCAGCAAAGCATTAAGGAAGCTGCATGGCTACTTGCAACAGCCTGGGCTGAGTTATGGTGGCAAAGGCACAACAAAAAGCCAGAATTTAAAAGGGAAGCAGAGTGTAAAGATTTGGATAATTTGCAGCCTGGCCATGTGGCAGAGAAGCAGGGAGCATTTTCAGAAGAAAAATTCAACAGTATTAAGAAGATTAGTACAAAAGAAAGGGATTATCAAAAGAAGTGAAAAAAGGCCCTGAAGGCCTTGCAGAAAAGCCTCTGGGGCCAACCTTTCCATTTCAGACCCAAAGGTCTAGGGAGGCAGAATGGTCTTGGGGAACAGGACTGAGTCACCCTCTGTGGGCTTGATGCTCAGGGCCACCTGGGGAAGCTGCTTCCAGCACCAGCTCCCTGGCTGCTTTAACTGCTCCAGCCATGGCTAAATTGCCCCTAGGTGTGGCTGCATGCACATGGATATTAACTTTGCAGGCTCACAGAATGCCAGAGTTCTGAAGGCTTGGGAGTGTCTACCTTGATTTCAAAGGATTTATGGAAAAGTCTAGGGGCCAGGAAGAGATCTGTCATAGGGGCAGATTCACTGCATAGAGTCTTCACTAGAGCAATGGTGAGTGGAAACGTGGGGTCAGAGTTGCATCAGAGATTGTGTCCCATCAGCATTGTGTCCAGTGTAGCCGTGAGAGTGGGGCCGCCATGGAGACCCCAGATCTGTGGAGCTGCCAGAGTGGAACACGAGGCTGGGAGAGCTGAAGTGTGGCCTGGGACCAGGGAAGCCATAGGAGCAGAACTGCCCAGGGACTTGGGGACCCAACCCCTACACCAGCATGCAGAGGAGGAGGAACATGGAGTCAAGGTACATGATTTGCCAGCTTTGAGATTTAATGCCTGCCCTGCTGGGTTTCAGATTTGTTTGGGACCTGTTACAACTTTCTTTTGGCCTATTTCTCTCCTTGATAATGGGAGTATGTACCCTATGCCTGTCCCACCTTTGTGTCTCGGCAGTAGATAACTTGTTTCAGTTTCAAAAATGGGACTTCGAACTTCAGACTTTTGAGTTGAAACAAGTTAAGACTTTGGGGATGAAATGAATGTATTTGTATGTGAAAAGGACATGAATTTTGGGGGACCAGGGGCAAATGTCTTGGGTTGAATTGTCCCCCCAAACTCCCTGAAGCTTGAATTGTGCTCCCTAAGTTGCATGTATTAGAAACTTGGGCCCCACTGTGACTGCTGGGATGGTGGGAAATCCTATTATGGTAATTGAAAGTCAGGGCCCTGAAGAGGTGATTAGATTGTAGGAACATACCTTAATGAACGGATTAGTAATTATGGTCAGTGGTCTGGTTCTGAGGGCTTTAAAAAGAGAGTGAATGAGATTAGTCTTTGCTGTCTCTGCTTCCACCATCTTGTGTGAGTCCCCTGGGTCACTGTTGCCACCACTAAGGCTCTCACCAGATTTTTTACCTGGACTTTGGACTTCCCAGCCTCACAAACTGTTAGCAATAAATTTCACTTTCCTTATAACATACCCAGTTCTGTCTATTTTGTTATAAGCACAGAAATGGACTAATACGGTAGGTTTTATGCTTAACTGTGTACTAAAAGTCAGCAGGATGTGAAGAGAGGCCCTTCCAAGTGAGGTTCCAGTGATGCCATACTCTATCCAAGCTCCAGGTGAACTCAGTCATTTCTTAATGTCATAGTACTGTTTGTCAAGGGCTACTATAGAGCTTCTTGTACTTGTGAATGATGTTTGTTCACACACCTTATTAGTGTTCTTCAATTATAAAGCACAACATTATTTAGCACTTAAATGTTTTTCCAGTGAGTGGTCACTGGGGAAGTAATCAGAAGTATCTTAGACCATCCATAGACCCTCACGTTCTTAAGAGCTTTGAGGATTACATTGATCACTTAAGTTTTGGTTAAACTGAACAAACTTTGGTCAGTTTATATTTTCAGAATTCATTTTAATAGTTTGCTACTCATTGCTGTGGCCAATGAAGTCATTGATGAACCTAACCTGTAGGGCTCTACACAGTTTTTGTAATTTCTCTTCTAAGCTGTGTACCCCAATGACTCTTTATAACAAGTATTCCCATCTTGGGAGTAAGGTCAATTAAAAGTGTTTTGCTAACAGTCATTATTCACATCCTGAAAATGAGCTTATAATTACTAAATTGCATTCATGGGAGCACTTTAAAAATTGGAATTAAATCAGTGGCCCCCAAGAGAAAGGACATGACTGCCCTTTTTGTTTTTAGAGCTTTCTTATATTAAAGACCTGAAATAATACTGTTGAGTAATGCTGGAAAAATTTGGAGCGTACTAATCATGCTAAATATTCTTAGCATCCTTTGTGTTTTTGTGCCTCTTCCATGAATTACAGGAGAAAAACGAGGAAGTAGATTCTTTCATGCTACGTAGTGGCTATCTGAGAAGTGTCAGAGATAATCTATATATAAAAGACACTGAGCATTGCTCCTAAAAATCAATGCTCTAATGATCATATGTGTCTGTTTATAATATGGCTTGAACTCTTTCTCTCTATATATATTTAGACATATATATATATATGTATATATATATATACACACACACACACACACACACACACACACACCTATAGATATATATGTGTAGTCAAATATATATGTATATTCAAGATAGGAGCTTGATTTTGAAGGACATCATCCAAATGAGCTGACAGAGTAAAACTGTTAGCTCCTAAAGGTAAAAATAAAAGTAGCTGTGAATGAAGAGTGGCCATAGCCCTTGTTGCATAGTCAGGGGAAGCACATTTCTAACAGCCAAGCAGAAGCAAAGCTTCCTCTCTGAGGCTAGTAAAGCTTCAGCATCAGGGCTTCTCAACTTCATTCCTGAGAGGAAAGCAACATAAAAACCATAAGATATTTCAGCTCCGGCAGAAGAGAGCAGTCCTCAGTGCTTTCACAATTGCCTGTAGCCGTGAGATATCACCAGTGCACATGGGTCAGTGTGAGCATTAGCAGAGCTTTGAGAGCTAAGATACACACTCTGGCAAGAATAACGGGTTTTCCACCTGGGCGGCATGCACAGAAGGCAA
Source organism: Galeopterus variegatus (assembly GCF_000696425.1). Taxonomy (NCBI): domain Eukaryota; kingdom Metazoa; phylum Chordata; class Mammalia; order Dermoptera; family Cynocephalidae; genus Galeopterus; species Galeopterus variegatus. Next base: position 60,453 of record NW_007732011.1, read on the forward strand.
AGAGGAACTTTATCAGCTCATTCATTAACATTTACTAACTCACAGCCACAGACCATTATTTTTTCTCAGAGCTACTAATTTTCCTTCCTTATTACTCCAAACATTTTAAATTAACTTTAATATAACTTAAATTGTACACACATATACCATATATTCAGATAAACACAATATTGAAATGATATTGTTTTTAATACAGTTAATATATCAAGCACCTTAAAAAATTTATCATGGCTTGATTTTACTAACAATTTGAGTGTTATGAGGAGTGAACAAATTTGTATACTAAAAGGAATACACATAGGGATCGTGTGGGGTTGTTTATTTTGTGTCTGATAATTTTTTATCTTAATTTATTTATTTATTATTAGCATATTCATTCTTACAAATCATGATTTTTTTTTTATGTCCTTTACCTGACCTATCACTTCCCAAACCCACTCCCTCCCTCCCCCCATCTCTAGTATCTTTAGGTTTGTTCTCTCCTTGTGAAAGTTCAACATATTGTTGTGGTCTTTTCTTTCTTTCTTTCCTTCATTCCTCAGTTCTTCCCTCCTTCCCCCACCCCCTTCCTTCATTCCTAGCAGCCAGCTATGAGTGAAAACATGTGGTATTTCTGTTTCTTTGTCTGGCTTATTTCTCTTAACATGATTTTCCCCAGACTCATCCATATTCCTGCAAATGGCAGAATTTCATTCTTTTTAATGGCAGTGTAGTATTCCATTGTGTAAATAAACCACATTTTCCTTATCCAGTTGTCTGTCAATGGACACTTAGGTTGGTCCCATATTTTGGTTATTGTAAATAGAGCTGCAATAAGCATGGGAGTGCAGGTATCCCTTCGACATGATGATTTCCATTCCTTTGGATATATACCCAGCAGTGGGACTGCTGGATCATATGGTAGATCTATCTGTAGTTGTCTGAGAAAACTCCATATTGTTTTGCATAATGGCTGTGCTAATTTATAGTCCCACCAACAGTGTAGAAGAGTTCCCCTTTCCTGTGGTGGTTATTTATAGTATTTTTTTTTCTCATGCTTACTTTCTAGTTTCTCTTGCCCTTGTGTTCTTTTAGCTTATTTCCACTTTTTCTTTTGTTTTTATCCTGGCATCCATTTTTATTTTTAGTTATTGCACATAGATGTAGAAATTACTTAATAAATACTAATTGCAGTTACGAAAATTAATTGAATAAACACAGCATGCTTAGTGTTGGAAATCTGAATTGTTTTACATTATCTTTTAACTGCTGATTCTGTTAGCATGTTTATTGATCTATGTATTGGCAATATAGCTGTTTTTCTGTCACAATGAGTTTTAGAATTAAGTTCCATTTTCTATTTATCATATCTAATATCCGTGTACATTAATTTTGAATACTACATATTAGAGTTCTCACAAAATAACATATAATGATTGTGAAAAATGTATGACCTCATTTATTAATCTTAAAGTGAAATTAAATTCTTCAAATTATTAATAATAAATTATTGGAAATATGATTGAAGAAATCAAGGGGAAGAATCCTGGGAGATGTAGTATTGAAAGTATATCCCTAGAGACAAAATATACCATGTATCTTTGTATTATTATTAATTTAAACACTACGGTAAATACTTCATTTTCAAGCTCTTAGTATCTATTGATAAAGCTAAGGGTATGGTTGAGTGTGCATTCCTTATATATAATTAAACTTTTGACTTATGAGAGTGATAAGACTAGTTGATAAATGGAAAGCATCATGAATTCTTATATCTCAAATATTACCTGTGGTTCAACCTTCCCATTTTAGGATTAAGAAATGGAATTCCATGTCAATTTATTAAAAGTCATTATAGAACAAATTATTGGCAGAGCCAAGATTGGAAAGTAAAGTTTCTCGGGCATCTAATCAACCCACACTGTGTGGTAGAAGTCAGAAAGCCTTCTAATGGGAGAATTAGAACCTGGCTGATGTAGATTCAGATCAGGGCTCAGGACACTCGGCTATGTGAACGCTGCCTGCTCTGGCAAGTCCCAGACATGAGATGGAGATTTAGGACATTTCTAAGAAGGCCATCTAAAGGAGGGGTGTCACGTACAAGTGTGGGGCCAAGGTAGGAGCTCTGCTTGCCTGGATCTAAGGACAGTATTACTTCCAGGGCACTTGGAGAGCTATCTATTTAAACAAATAATTACACTGCATAATCAAATATTGCACAAAATGCCTTGGGGGCTCTAAGGAGGGAAAACTTTGCTGTGTCTGGTGAAGGAGTAGAGATGCTTCATGGAATGTATGCCCTTTGAGTAGGGTCTTCAGAAATGCATAGGGCTTTTCGAGGCTTTCCAATGTGAAGGACCACATATGAAAATTCTGGTTATTTGAGTGGGCTTGTTAGATTTGAGAAACAGTGGAAGTTAAATGGTAGGAATATGACTGAGTCAGGGAAAGGTAGATGAAGACAGAAGAGTGGGTGGTAAAGAACCAAGTTGCATGATGACCCCCTACCCTTGTAGTCACTGATGAATAACATTGGTCCTAGAGACAGGAGAGTCCATGATAGAAACCATAAGCCAGAGTAAAGAATGCTTGAGGGCATATGGTAGGTGGGGATGAGATTGGAGAAGTGGTAAAGCCCAGAACAAGGATCTCATTTCTTATACGAAAGCAATTGTACAAAACTCTGCTATCTACCCTAAGTGCATCATTGTGTCGTATACCCATATATTACAACAGCATACTGCACCCCTCAAATATGTGCAAATAAATGTTAAAATATTTTGAATGAAAAAAAAAAGCCATCCCTGCCTCCCCTCCAAAAAAGCAATTGCGATCAAACTAAATGTACCTTGAATGTGGAGAAAACAAAAAATTGCATTGTGGTTGAATTAGAAATAGCCAGAGTCGACTTTAGTTGACTATCAGTCTACTGAATTATGTTTTTTTTTTTTCCAGGCCAGAAAAGGAGAGAAAAAATGGTGAGATAACTGACAAAGTAAATAACCAGCATATTTTATAAACTAACAGTACTTTCTACAATAAATATGCCTTATGACTCATGCAGTTCTCTAAAATATATTTATAAATTGTGGATGATAGCACAAGCCTTGGGGTTAAAGGTTTACATACCAGTTGGGTAAAGACAGGCTTTGTGTAAAAACAGTTTGATGTCAAGGGAATCATCATCTTATTTTGACCATCACTAAAATACAACAGGAAACATCAATAACTTATGATAAAAGTGTTTGAATTTAATCTCATCCCAAACATTTTCCTCAACTAAGGTTTCTTTTTGTTTACATCTTTGGATTTTAAATATCCTTTATCAGACAGCTTCCTTATCAACAAAGAGTAGAGTGATTTTCAGCATTGCACTTGAATTAACAAAAAAATTATTACCTCTAAGGAGATAATTTCCTCTCTGGGCAAACTTCTGGTCTATTATTCACTTTTAAGTTCTGAGAGTCTGGTTATTCTTGCAGTGAACAATGTGAATTCAGAGAAAGGATATAATGAAATTATTTTAATGTGGACAAATTTATTAGTCCTATACTGATTTTATTCCCTCATATTGATAATTAATTGACACCCAGTTTTACTTAATGAATTATCTGTCTACCCAATGAATGTTAGTGTTTTTGTTGTATGTAGGCTGTCCTTTTGTGCTCACTGGTGCAGATCATTGATCTATTTGTGTTTCCTGCACCAGGATCATGCTGTCTTCGCTATTTTTGCTTTATGATAAGTCTTCATATCTGGTCATGCCAGTCCTCCTTCATCTCCTCCGTTTCCTTCTTGTTTTTCACATAAGAGTTTCTCAACTATTTTTATCTATTTAATCTTTAATATAAATTACTGGATTATTGAGTCATACGGCCAAGTTTCAGAAAATAGCTTCCTGGGAGTTGGATTATAATTTATTAAATCTATAGAGGATACGAAATTATAGCTAGAGAGGAAAAATAAGTTCTGGTGGTGTACAGTAGTAATTAACAAAAAATTATTATATGTTCTCAAATGGCTAGAAGAGAGGAACTCTCTTGTGTTCTTGTGTTCTCATCACAAAGAAATGATAAATTTTTGCAATGATGAATATGCTAATTAACCTAATTTGATCATCACACTCTGTATACGTATACTGACATACATCTCTGTACTCCATAAATATGTGCAATCAATAAATGTCAATTAAAAAATAGGTAAATTTATAAAAAATTATTAAATCTATAGATCACTTTAAGAGAATTGACATTTTTAGAAAAATGAGCCTTCTGTCACTGAGCATTTATTTTTATTTATTTATTTATTTTTTTACTGCTCTGTGGATATTTATTTTTTATTTTTAGTTCTATTATATTTTGTCAGTATACAATGTGGTTGATTATTGTGGCTCATTACCAAAGCTCCCTCCCCCCTCCCTCTCCCCTTCCCTCCCAACAATGTCCATTCTGTTCTCTTGTCATATCAACTGCAAGGAATTTTAATTGTTATGTCTTCTTCCCTCCCCTCCCCCAGGTTGTTTGTGTATTTATTTATTTATTTTTAGCTCCCACCAATAAGTGAGAACATGTGATATTTCTCTTTTTGTGCCTGACTTGTTTCACTTAATATAATTCTCTCTAGGTCCATCAATGTCATTGCAAATGGCAGTATTTCATTTTTTTTTATAGCTGAGTAGTATTTCGTTGTGTAGATATACCATATTTTCCATATCTACTCATCTGATGATGGACATTTGGGCTGGTTGCAACTCTTAGCTATTGTAAAGAGCGCTGCAATGAACACTGGTGAACAGGTATACCTTCGACTTGATGATTTCCATTCCTCTGGGTATAATCCCAGCAGTGGCATGGCTGGGTCATATGGTAGATCTATCTGCAATTGTTTGAGGAACCTCCATACCATTTTCCATAGAGGCTGCACCATTTTCAGTCCCACCAATGTATGAGAGTTCCTTTTTCTCCACAACCATGTCAGCATTTATCATTCACAATCTTTTGGATATTAGCCATCCTAACTGGGGTGAGATGGTATCTCAGTGTGGTTTTGACTTGCATTTCCCGAATGCTGAGAGATGTTGAGCACTTTTTCATATGTCTGTTGGCCATTCATATATCTTCCTTTGAGAAATGTCTATTTAGCTCTTTTGCCCATTTTTTAATTGGTTTACTTGTTTTTCTCTTGTAAAGTTGTTTCAGTTCCTTTTATATTCTGGATATGAATCCTTTGTCAGATGTATATTTTGCAAATATTTTCTCCCACTCTGTTGGTGGTCTTTTAACTCTGTTAATTGTTTCTTTTGCTGTGCAGAAGCTTTTTAGTTTGATATAATCCCATTTGTTTATTTTTCCTTTGGTTGCCCGTGCTTTTGGGGTCATATTCATGAAGTCTGTGCCCAGCTGTACTTCCTGAAATGTTTCTCCTATGTCTTCTTTAAGAACTTTTATTGTTTCAGGGTGTATATTTAATTCTTTAATCCATTTTGAGTTGATTTTAGTATGTGGTGAGAGGTATGGGCTTAGTTTCATTTTCCTGCATATGGATATCCAGTTATCCCAGCACCATTTGCTGGATAGGCAGTCTCTTCCCCAGGGTATAGGCTTGGTGCCTTTGTCAAAGATCAGATGGCTGTAGGTGTGTGCGTTTATTTCTGGATCTCTATTCTATTCCATTGATCAGTGTGTCTGTTTTTATGCCAGTACCATGC